>NC_134691.1:104417461-104544961 GCF_050947455.1 Rhinoderma darwinii | reverse complement strand
ATCAATGTGGCACGTGTCCCGAATAACCAGAGCTCTGTATGAAAGAGTGTTTTAAAATTTATCATACATCCCTTGGTTTATAATTTACCCCAATTTTACTTACCCTGATGCACTCCGCACAGCTTATCCCCCCTCGTCTTTCCCCTCTGAGCTCTGCTGTGTGCCCAGGCAGCTGATAACAGTCACGTGTAGGGTATTGCTATACCCGGGAGAACCCACATTACAGTTTATGGGGTGTAGGTCTCCGGTCAAAATGCTCACTACACCTCTAGATGAATGCCTTTAGGGTGTAGTTTTTAAAACGGGGTCACTTCTTGCGGGTTTCAACTGTACTGGTACCTCAGGGGCTTCTGCATATATGACTTCGCACTAGAAAATCCCCAGTAGGCCAAATGGTGGTCCTTTCCTTCTGAGCCCTCCCATGGGCCCAAACGGCAGTTTATCACAACAAATGGGGTATTGCCGCACGAAGGACAAATTGGGCAACAAAATGGTTTATTTTGTTTCTTGTGAAAATAAGAAATTTTCAGCCAAAACTACATATTATTTGAAAAAAATAATTTTGTTTTCATTCCCAGCCCAATTCAAATAAGTTCTGTGAAAAAACGATGGGGTCAATATGGTCACAACACCCATAAATGAATTCCTTGAGGGGTGTAGTTTCCAAAATGGGGTCATTTGTGGTTGGTTTCTATTGCTTTGATACCTCTGGGGCTCTGCAAATGCGACATGGCACCCGAAAACCAATACAGCAAAATCTGGACTCCAAAGAACAAATAGCGCTCCTTTCCTTCTGAGCCCCCCCATGGGCCCAAACGGCAGTTTATCACCACAAATGGGGTATTGCCGCACTCAGGACAAATTGGGCAACAAAATTGAGTATTTTATTTCTTGTGAAAATAAGAATTTTTGAGCTAAAATGACATATTATTGGAAAAAATATATTTTTTTTTAATTCCCAGCCCAATTCAAATAAGTTCTGTGAAGAAACTATGGGGTCTAAATGGTCACATTACCCATAAATGAATTCCTTGATGGGTGTAGTTTCCAAAATAGGGTCAATTCTGGTGGGTTTCCATTGCTTTGATACCTCTGGGGCTCTGCAAATGCGACATGGCACCCGAAAACCAATCCAGCAAAATCTGGACTCCAACAAACATATAGCGCTCCTTTCCTTCTGAGCCCTCCCATGGGCCCAAACGGCAGTTTATCACCACAAATGGGGTATTGCCACACTAAGGACAAATTGGGCAACAAAATTGAGTATTTTGTTCCCTGTGAAAATAAGAAATTTTGATAAAAAATTACATCTTATTGGAAAAAATGTCATTTTTTTAATGTCACAGCCCAATTGAAATAGGTGCTGTGAAAAAACTGTGTAGTCAAAATGCTAACAACAACCATAAATGAATTCCTTGAGGGGTGTAGTTTCCAAAATGGGTTCACTTTTGGTGTGTTTCCATTGCTTTGATACCTCTGAGGCTCTGCAAATGCGACATGGCACCCGAAAACCAATCCAGCAAAATCTGGACTCCAACAAACATATAGCGCTCCTTTCCTTCTGAGCCCTCCCATGGGCCCAAACGGCAGTTTATCACCACAAATGGGGTATTGCCACACTAAGGACAAATTGGGAAACAAAATTGGGTATTTTGTTCCCTGTGAAAATAAGAAATTTTGATCACAAATGACATTTTATTGGAAAAAATGACATTTTTTTCATTTCACAGCCCAATTCAAATACGTGCTGTGAAAAAACTGTGCGGTCAAAATGGTAACAACAACCATAAATGAATACCTTGAGGGGTGTAGTTTCCAAAATGGGGTCACTATTGGGGGATTTCTACTGTTTTGGCACCTCAACACCTCTTCAAACCTGGCATGCTGCCTAAAATATATTCTAATAAAAAAGAGGACTCAAAATGCACTAGGTGCTTCTTTGCTTCTAGGGCTTGTGTTTTAGTCCACGAGCGCAGTAGGGCCACATGTGGGACATTTCTAAAAACTGCAGAATCTGGACAATACATATTTAGTAGTGTTTCTCTGGTTAAACCTTCTGTGTTACAAAAAAAAAATGAATAAAATTGAAATTCAGCAAGAAAAATGAAATTTGCAAATTTCACCTCTACTTTGCTTTAATTCCTGTGAAATGCCTGAAGGGTTAAAAAACTTTCTAAATAATGTTTTGAATACTTTGAGGGGTCTAGTTTTTAAAATGGGGTGTTTTATCAGGGTTTCTAATACATAGGCCCCTCAAAGCCACTTCAGAACTCAAGAGGTACCATAAAAAAAAGGCTTTTGAAATTTTCTTCAAAATATGAGAAATTGCTGTTTATGTTCTAAGCCTTGTAACGTCCAAGAAAAATAAAAGAATGTTCAAAATACGATGCCAATCTAAAGTAGACATATGGGAATTATGAACTAGTAACTATTTTGGGTGGTATAACCGTCTGTTTTACAAGCAGATGCATTTAAATTCTGAAAAATGCAATTTTTTCAAACTTTTCTCTAAATTTTGCAATTTTTCACCAATAAACACTAAATATATCGACCAAATTTTACCACGAACATGAAGCCCAATGTGTCACAAGAAAACAATCTCAGAATCGCTTGGGTAGGTTTAAGCATTCCGACGTTATTACCACATAAAGTGAAATATGTCAGATTTGAAAAATGGGCTCTGAGCCTTAAGGCCAAAACTAGGCTGCGTCCTTAAGGGGTTAATATATGTGTGTGTGTGTGTGTATATATATATGTGTGTGTATATATATATATGTGTGTGTGTGTGTGTATATATATATATATATATATATATATATATGTGTGTGTGTTAATATATATGTGTGTGTGTACATATATATGTGTGTATGTATATATAGATATATATATGTGTGTGTGTGTGTATAAATATATGTGTGCGTATACATATATATGTATGTATATATGTGCGTGTATATATATATATGTGTGTGTGTGTGTGTGTGTGTGTGTGTGTGTGTGTGTGTGTGTGTGTGTGTGTATATATATATATATACATAGTTACATAGTTACATAGTTAGTACGGCTGAAAAAAGACACATGTCCATCAAGTTCAACCAAGGGAAGGGAAAAGGGAAGGAAAAATTTCTACACATAGGAGCTAATATTTTTTTTTTTAGGAAATTATCTAACCCTTTTTTAAAGCCATCTACTGTCCCTGCTGTGACCAGCTCCTGCGGTAGACTATTCCATAGATTCACAGTTCTCACTGTAAAGAAGCCTTGTCGCCTCTGCAGCTTGAACCTTTTTTTCTCCAGACGGAGGGAGTGCCCCCTTGTTTTTTGAGGGGGTTTTACAAGGAACAGGATTTCACCATATTTTTTGTATGTGCCATTAATAAATTTATATAAGTTAATCATGTCCCCCCTTAGTCGTCTTTTTTCAAGGCTAAATAGGTTTCATTCTTTCAATCTTTCCTCATAACTTAAATTCTCCATGCCCCTAATTAGCTTCGTTGCTCTTCTTTGTATTTTTTCCAACTCCAGGGCATCCTTTCTATGAACTGGAGCCCAGAACTGGACTGCATATTCTAGATGAGGCCTCACTAATGCTTTGTAAAGTGGTAATATTACATCCCTGTCCCGCGAGTCCGTGCCTCTTTTAATACACGACAATATCCTGCTGGCCTTTGAAGCAGCTAATTGACACTGCATGCTGTTATTGAGTTTATGATTTACAAGTACACCCAGATCCTTCTCAACAAGTGAATCCGCCAGTGTAGCTCCCCCTAGGACATATGATGCATGCAGGTTGTTGGTACCCAGATGCATAACTTTACATTTATCTACATTAAACTTCATCTGCCAAGTGGATGCCCAAACACTTAGTTTGTTTAAATCTGCCTGTAATTCATGAACATCTTCCATAGTCTGAACTATATTGCATAGCTTGGTGTCATCTGCAAAAATAGAAATAGTGCTATTAATCCCATCCTCTATATCATTAATAAATAAGTTGAATAATAGTGGTCCCAGCACTGAACCCTGGGGTACACCACTTATAACCGGTGACCATTCAGAGTAGGAATCATTGACCACAACTCTCTGGATACGGTCCTTGAGCCAATTCTCAATCCAATTACAAACTATATTTTCTAAACCTATAGTCCGTAATTTACCCATTAGGCGTCTATGGGGGACAGTGTCAAATGCCTTTGCAAAGTCCAAAAACACTAAATCCACAGCGGCCCCTCTGTCTAGACTTCTGCTCACCTCTTCATAAAAACAGATTAGGTTAGTTTGACAACTTCTGTCCTTAGTAAAACCGTGCTGGCTGTCACTTATAATGCTATTTATTGTCACATAATCCTGTATATAGTCCCTCAATAGCCCCTCAAACATTTCCCCCACGATGGATGTTAAGCTTACTGGTCTATAATTACCCGGGGAAGACATAGAGCCCTTTTTGAAAATAGGCACCACATTTGCCCTGCGCCAGTCCCTTGGCACTATACCAGTCACTAGAGATTCTCTGAATATTATGAAAAGGGGGACAGAAATAACTGAACTAAGCTCTTTAAGAACTCTAGGGTGTAACCCATCTGGTCCCGGGGCCTTGTGCACATTTATTTTATTTAATTTAGCTTGGACCATCTCTACATTCATCCAATTCAGTATATCAACTGATATATTAACAGCACTGGCACCGGCTACATCAGCTGCTCCTTCTTCAGTTGTATATACAGAGCTAAAGAACCCATTTAGTACCTCTGCCTTCTCTTGATCCCATGTGATCAACTCCCCATTACCATTATCTAGGGGTCCCATATGTTCAGACCTGGGCTTTTTTGCATTTATATGCTTGAAGAATTTTTTGGGATTTGTTTTACTATCCTTGGCCACCTGCCTTTCATTTTGTATTTTTGCTAATTTTATTACATTTTTACAGATTTTATTAAGCTCCTTATATTTTACAAAGGCTACAGCTGTACCCTCAGATTTGTATTTTTTAAATGCCCTTTTTTTGTCATGTATTGCCCCTTTCACAGAATGTGTAAGCCATGTGGGGTTTAATTTGAGTCGTTTATACTTGTTACCTGTAGGAATAAATTTTGCACTATAATAACTCAAAGTATATACATATATATACATGTATGTGTGTGTGTGTGTGTGTGTGTATATATATATATATATATATATATATATATATATGTATCTATGTGTGTATATACACTACCGTTCAAAAGTTTGGGGTCACCCAGACAATTTTGTGTTTTCCATGAAAACTCACACTTATATTTATCAAATGAGTTGCAAAATGACTAGAAAATATAGTCAAGAGATTGACAAGGTTAGAAATAATGATTTTTATTTCAAATAATAATTTTCTCCTTCAAACATTGCTTTTGTCAAAGAATGCTCCATTTGCAGCAATTACAGCATTGCAGACCTTTGGCATTCTAGCTGTTAATTTTCTGAGGTAATCTGGAGAAATTTCACCCCATGCTTCCAGAAGTCCCTCCAACAAGTTGGATTGGCTTGATGGGCACTTCTTGCGTACCATACGGTCAAGCTGCTCCCACAACAGCTCTATGGGGTTGAGATCTGGGGACTGCACCGGCCACTCCATTATAGATAGAATACCAGCTGCCTGCTTCTTCCCTAAATAGTTCTTGCATAATTTGGAGGTGTGCTTTGGGTCATTGTCCTGTTGTAGGATTAAATTGGCTCCAATCAAGCGCTGTCCACAGGGTATGGCATGGCGTTGCAAAATGGAGTGGTAGCCTTCCTTATTCAAAATCCCTTTTACCTTGTACAAATCTCCCACTTTACCAGCACCAAAGCAACGCCAGACCATCACATTACCTCCACCATGCTTGACAGATGGCGTCAGGCACTCTTCCAGCATTTTTTCAGTTGTTCTGTGTCTCACAAATGTTCTTCTGTGTGATCCAAACACCTCAAACTTCGATTCGTCTGTCCATAACACTTTTTTCCAATCTTCCTCTGTCCAATGTCTGTGTGCTTTTGCCCATATTAATCTTTTCCTTTTATTAGCCAGTCTCAGATATGGCTTTTTCTTTGCCACTCTGCCCTGAAGACCAGCATCCTGGAGTCGCCTCTTCACTGTAGACGTTGACACTTGCGTTTTGCGGGTACTATTTAATGAAGCTGCCAGTTGAGGACCTGTGAGGCGTCTATTTCTCAAACTAGAGGCTCTAATGTACTTGTCTTGTTGCTCAGTTGTGCAGCGGGGCCTCCCACTTCTCTTTCTACTCTGGTTAGAGCCTGTTTGTGCTGTCCTCTGAAGGGAGTAGTACACACCGTTATAGGAAATCTTCAGTTTCTTGGCAATTTCTCGCATGGAATAGCCTTCATTTATAAGAACAAGAATAGACTGTCGAGTTTTACATGAATGCTCTCTTTTTCTAGCCATTTTGAGAGTTTAATCGAACCCACAAATGTAATGCTCCAGATTCTCAACTAGCTCAAAGGAAGGTCAGTTTTATAGCTCCTCTAAACAGCAAAACTGTTTACAGCGGTGCTAACATAATTGCACAAGGGTTTTCAAGTGTTTTCTAATCATCCATTAGCCTTGTAACACAGTTAGCAAACACAATGTACCATTAGAACACTGGAGTGATTGTTGCTGGAAATGGGCCTCTATACACCTATGTAGATATTGCATTAAAAAACATGTTTGCAGCTAGAATAGTCATTTAGCACATTAACAATGTATAGAGTGTATTTCTGATTAATTGAATGTTATCTTCATTGAAAGTGCTTTTATTGCAAAAATAAGGAAATTTCTAAGTGACCCTAAACTTTTGATTGGTATATATATTTGTCCCGGTCACAGGGTATGTGGACCCACTAGGCCGCTCCGCAGTAGCGGAGTGGCAGCTGACCAGGTCACAGTCTATATGAAAGTCAGCAGATACGTGGCGGGCCGTATCCGATGTAGCAGAAGACACTGCACGTGGCAAACGACTCTGGACATGGCAGAAGACAGTGGACAGGGCAGAAGACACTGGACGTGGCAGAAGACACTGCACGTGGCAGAAGACACTGGGCGTGGCAAACGACAGCAGGTGCAGTAGACACGACTCCTACACTGGTAGGCACAGGAACGAGAACAGTACGGGATACAGGAACGGGTAACAGGGCATGGGTAACAACTGGAACGGGAAACACTAAGGGACCATTTGCAAGACAGACTGGGAAAAACGAACAACGCTCAGGCACGGATCAGAAGGCCTGGGGCCTTCTTATAGACCAGGAAATCATGGCAGTTGATGATTTCCTTTGTGCGCGCGCTGGCCCTTTAAGGCCGGGCACGAGCGTACGCGCGCACCCTACGGGACACAGCAGAACGGAGCGGAAGTGAGCGCTGGCATCTCCTAGGAAGGAGATGGGGACCAGTGCTCACGGATCCATGGCTGCGGGCGTTGGGAGGTGAGTAAACCTGACGGCCCGTGGCCATGGACGCTACAGTATTCCCCCTCTTACGCCCCCTCTTCTTGGGGCCAGAGAGAGAGAGGAACTTTTTAATAAGAGCAGGAGCACTGAGGTTCTCTTCTGGCTCCCAGGACCTCTCCTCAGGACCAAACCCTCTCCAGTCCACCAAATAGAAAGTCCTTCCTCCTACCCTTTTGCAGGCCAGGATCTCCCTTACCTCGAATACATCAGAAGGACCGCTGGGAGCAACTGTGGAACTAGAAGTCTTGCTGTAGCGGTTCAGGACCACTGGTTTCAGGAGGGACACATGGAAGGAGTTGAGGATTCTGAGGGTAGGAGGCAGCTGCAGCTTATAGGAGACAGGGTTGATCTGTTGCAGAATCTCAAAAGGAACAAAGGAACCTGTGAGCAAACTTGTATGACGGTACCTTCAAGCGAATGTTCCGAGAGGACAGCCAGACTTTAGTACCTGGAAGATACTGAGGCGGCTCTCTTCTTTTTGTATCTGCCTTTCGCTTCATGCGATCGACTGCCAGCAAAATAGAGGACCGGGTCTGTTGCCAGATTTGCAGAAAGTCCCCATATGCAGAGTCTGCAGCGGGTACCTGAGATGAAGTCGACACAGGAAGAGGGACTCTAGGATGTTGACTATATACAATGTGAAATGGAGTGGAAGTGGTGGACTCACTCGTGTGGTTGTTGTATGAGAACTCGGACCATGGAAGAATCTGTACCCAGTTATCGTGCTGTGAAGAGATGAAGTGGCGGAGATAATTCTCCATGATCTGGTTGATCCTCTCAACTTGCCCATTGGACTGGGGGTGATAGGCTGAGGAAAAGTCCAAACTCACATCCAGGAGTTTACAGAGGGTTTTCCAGAAGTTTGAGGTAAACTGAACCCCTGGTCGGACACAATGTGAAGAGGCAAGCCATGCAAGCGAAAGATGTGTTGAATGAAGAGACTCGCCAGTCAGGGAGCAGAAGGTAGGCCGGTCAGCGGGATAAAATGTGCCATCTTAGAGAACCGGTCCACCACCACCCAGACAGTGTTACATCCTGCTGAGGGGGGAAGGTCTGTGACAAAGTCCATTGCAATGTGCTGCCAAGGGGAGGAGCATTGGGTACAGGCAGAGGTTGAAGCAGGCCGGCCGGCTTGGAGTGAATAACTTTGTTAGAAGCACACACCGTGAAAGAAGAGACAAAGTCCAGAACATCTTTGGGTAGCGTGAGCCACCAGAAGTGACGAGCAATCATGGACACCAGCGTGCCCAGCAAGTTTAGTACTGTGTCCCCAGTGGCGAATTCTTCTCCTGTCTGCCAACCGAACAAAACTCCTCCCCGGAGGGATGTCTCTAATCTGCAGAGGATTAGCAGTGACAATGCAGGACGGGTCTATGATACTCTGAATGGACTCCACTGTGTCTTCCGTCTCAAACGATCTGGACAGGGCATCGGCCCTCACATTCTTGTCAGCGGGACGGTAGTGGAGCATAAACTGAAAACGGGTGAAGAACAGCGACCACTTGGCTTGACGAGGATTCAGTCTTTGAGCGGACTGAACGTAGGTAAGGTTATTTTGGTCGGTGTAGCTCAGGATGGTGTGAGCTACGCCCTCTAGCAGATGTCTCCACTCCTCCAAAGCCAATTTGATGGCCAGTAGCTCCCGATCCGCAATAGTGTAGTTGCGCTCTGCAGAGGAAAAAAGTCACGAGTAATAACTACATACTACTGCCTTTCCTTTGGAGCTCCTCTGGAACAGAAGTGCACCTGCACCAACAGAAGAAGCATCCACCTCCAATGAAGACTGCCGAGACACATCCGGATGATGGAGGATCGAGGCTGAAGTGAAGGCTTTCTTGAGGCAAAAAAATGCAGATTCTGCCTCCTGGAGTCCACACCTTGGCGTTGACACCCTTCTTGGCAAGGGTAGAGATGGGAGCCGTCAGTGATCAGAAGTTTGGGATAAACTGCAGGTAGAAATGGGCGAATCCTAAGAAACGCTCTATGGACCTCAAACCTTGGGGACGTGGCCCATAATGGACTTTACTTTCTCAGGATCCATCTTGAGACCTTGATCCAAGATGATGTAGCCCAGGAAGAGCAGAGAGTTCTTCTCAAATACGCACTTCTCCAGCTTGGCATATACACAATTCTCCCTTAATCACAGTAGAACCTGACGGACATGCCTCCGATGAGTCGTCGGATCTGGGGAGAAAATCAAAATATCATCAAGATAGACTACAACACAGGCATAGAGGAGATCTCGGAAGATATCATTGACAAATTCCTGGAAGGCTGCAGGAGCATTACACAGTCTGAAGGGCATGACCATGTATTCGTAGTGCCCGTCTCGGGTCTTGAACGCCGTCTTTCACTCGTCCCCTTGGGGGAGGAAGACTTTCATATTAAACCCCTCTCCAAATTCTCCTTGATATAGGCCGACATGGATAGAGCCCCGGCAAGGAGAGAGGATATACCCGTCCACAGGGAAGAGAAGCATTTGGAACCAGTTCAATGAGGCAGTCATAAGTCCGATGTGGACGCAGCGTCTCAGCCTCCCTCTTGCTGAAGACATCTGCAAACTGAGCGATTTGAGGGGGTAATACTGCCAATGACTGAGGCAGAGAAGGCTGGACAGGATGGTTCTGCAACAGACAGCGACTGAGGCATTTGGAGCCCCATTGGAGAACCTCTCCGGAATTTCAGTCCAGGACTGGGGCATGTAGTCAAAGCCAAGGCAGGCCCAGCAGAACAGGATTGATGACTATGGGCAAAACAAGAAACAAAATTAGTTCTGAATGAAGGGCTCCAACTTGGAGCTTCAGCGGCTTGGTCTTACATACAATCAGATCGAGTAAAGGCAGTCCATTCACCGAGGCAACATCCAAAGATGTCTCCAGGGGAACTGTGGGCAACTGGAGATTATCCACTAGATCCTTTTGGATGAGTCCAGATAGGCAGAAACCCGGTGCGTCTTCTCGCCGGATACTATGGTCACAACAATGGTCAGCTTGGAATGTAATTTATTATTTGGTACCATTCCGCCTAGGGTCGTCTCTCCAACCAATCCTAGACACTGGGGTCTCTCTGGCCCCTGGGGACACAAACGCACAACATGGCCTCCGAGGCCGCAGTACAGGCAAAGTCCTGAAGTGCGTCTGTGTTGTCTCCCCTGGGTAGACAATTTGGCTAGGTCCATTTGCATAGACTCCTCTGGTGGGACGACTGAAGAGGACAGTAGGGATTGCTGGAAAGTAGAAGCCAGCCTAGAAAATCCTCTCTCCCGGAGAACCTCTTGGGAACGCTCCCAGATCCTCATGTGAACCCGGGTGGCTAGTAGGATGAGATCGTCCAAGGTAGGTGGCAGATCGCGAGCGGCCAGCTCGTCTTTAATCCCAGAAGACAGTCCCTGCCAGAATGTGGCCACCAAAGCCTCATTGTTCCAGGTTAGTTCAGCAGCCAGGGTACGGAACTGAATGGCATACCTTCCTATGGAGAGGTCTGCCTGGTGTAGGGTCAGCAGGGATGCAGCAGCAGAAGCAACTCTCCCAGGTTCCTCAAATATCAAACGGAAATTCTGTAAAAAGCACTTCAAGCCACTGGTCTCTAGTCCCTGATGTTCCCACAGAGGATTTGCCCATGCCAGGGCTTTACCAGTAAGGAGAGAGATTATGAAGGCGATCCTGGCGTCATCAGAAGAGAAGGCCCTGGCATGTAGTCTGAAGTGGCTATGGCACTGATTCAGAAATCCCCTGCAGGCCCTTGTGTCTCCGTTATAGCGAGGAGGTAGCGGCAGGAAGCATAGTGGATCGGCTCTGGTAGACAGGAGGTGTAGCAGGAGGAATAGCAGGAATAGGTGCGGTGACGACAGGAGGAGTTGGTCTTGCAGTGACTGATGGTCTTGCATCTCAGCCAACATGGCTTGTGTCGTCAAGATTTCAGGTTGACCAGCGGGGTCCATGGTCTGAGCGTACTGACATGGTCTTTGGGCATGTGGAGCCACTAGGCCGCACCAGCGTAGCGGCGAAGAAGCTGGCCAAACAGAGCACCCAAGCAAAACAAAATTCCGCACAAGGGTACCTGAATAGTCCAGACAGTGGCCAAGACTTTAGAATGGATGGAAGCGGGTGCAGTAGGTTACGCCAGACGTGGCGGTTGACAGCAGGTGCAGCAGGTTGCCCCAGATGTGGCGGATGACACTGGATGTGGCAGATGACACTGGACGTGACAGAAGACACTGGATGTGGCAGACGAAACTGGACGTGGCAGATGACAGCGGGTGCAGTAGGACACGATTCCATCACTAACAGGCTCAGGAACAAGAACACAGTACGGGATACAGGTAACAGGGCATGGGTAACAACAGGAACAGGATGACACTAAGGGGCCGTTTGCGGGTCTGACATGTGAATACTAACAACGCTCAGGCAATGTGTAATGGCCGGGGTAGGGAGACAGACAGGTGAGCCCTAATCTACCCGCCACTCAGTCCCTGCCTACCGTACAACTGGGCGACGGTTCCTACGCTCACTATGTGCACGACAGACAAACAGACAAGGGTACACAGAAGCTAGGGGAACGGGGCAGTTGCCCACGGTAACACCGTGAGCAACAAGAGTAGTGAACGAGCCGCATCAAACCAGGAGTGTACGAGGTACCAAACGCAGAGTAGGAGAGTAGTCAGTAAGCCAGGGTCTATATGGAGCAGAGGACAAAAGTACAAGCAGCAGCAGAGCCAGGAAACAGACAGAATCACAGGCACTGGAGGAGCAGGAAGTGAAGGTATAAATAGACAGAGGGCGGGAGCTAGCTCCGTCTGGCCAGGCTGTGATAGGCTCTCCCACTCCTCAGCCTCCCAGCCTGATTGGTAGAAGGAGGGGTCACTCGACCAGACTTAGGAGCAGGTTCAGACTGACTAACAACGGGCGTCGACACAGAAGCTGTGTCTGGCAGATCCTTTACAGTACCCCCCCCCTTTTATGAGGGACCACTGGACCCTTTCTAGGTGGCCCTGGCTTATTGGGGAACCGAAGATGGAACCTCCTGAGCAATACTGCAGCGTGAACATCCCGGGCGGGTACCCAAGTCCTCTCCTCAGGCCCGTATCCTTTCCAATGGACCAGGTACTGGAGGGAGCCTTGGACCATCCTGCTGTCCACAATCTTGGCCACCTCGAATTCTACCCCTTCAGGGGTGAGAACAGGGACCGGAGGTTTCCTCGAGGGAGCCAAGGACGGGGAGCAGCGTTTCAGGAGGGAGGCATGAAACACGTCGTGTATTCGAAAAGACGGGGGTAACTCCAGTTGGAAGGAGACAGGGTTAAGGACTTCAATGACCTTGTACGGCCCTATATACCGAGCAGCAAACTTTTTGGACGGGACTTTAAGGCGCAAATTTTTTGAAGACAGCCATACCAGATCCCCGACCACAAACAAGGGGTTAGCAGAACGTCTTCTATCTGCATGAGTCTTTTGTATGCTCTGGGACTCCTCTAGGTTCTTCTGAACCCGGGCCCAGACTGTGCACAGTTCCCGATGAACGACATCTACCTCAGGATTGTTGGAACCACCAGGTGAAACGGAGGAGAACCGTGGATTAAACCCAAAATTACAGAAAAAGGGGGAGACCCCTGACGAGATACTGACCCGGTTATTAAGGGAAAATTCAGCGAGGGAAATGAAGGAGACCCAATCATATTGACAGTCAGAGATGAAACACCTTAAATATTGTTCTAGAGACTGATTAGTCCTCTCAGTCTGGCCATTAGTTTCAGGATGGAAGGCCGAGGAAAAGGACAGATCAATCTCCAACTTCTTACAGAAGGCCCTCCAAAACAATGAAACAAATTGTACCCCTCTGTCAGAAACAATATTGACAGGAACCCCATGGAGACGCAGGATGTTTTTGACAAACAAGGTAGCTAGCGTCTTAGCATTGGGTAGTTTCTTGAGGGGCACAAAGTGGCACATCTTACTGAAGCGGTCTACTACAACCCACACCACCGACTTGCCTTGAGATGGAGGCAGATCGGTGATAAAATCCATGGAGATATGGGTCCAAGGTCTCTGGGGAATGAGCAAAGAACATAGTAAACCCGCTGGTCGGGACCTGGGAGTCTTGGACCTAGCACAAATTTCACAAGCGGCGACGTAGGCCTTAACGTCTTTAGGTAACCCAGGCCACCAATAGTTTCTAGCAATGAGGTGCTTGTTACCCAGGATGCCTGGATGGCCAGATAGTGCAGAGTCATGATTCTCCCTGAGTACCCTTAGCCGGAATTGCAGGGGAACAAACAGCTTGTTCTCAGGAAGGTTCGCGGGAGCTGAACCTTGATCAGCTGCAATTTCGGAGACTAAGTCAGAATCAACAGAGGAAATGATTATACCTGGGGGCAAAACACAAGCAGATTTTCCTCCGCAGCAGGGCTGGCCATGAAGACAGTGCATCAGCTTTAATATTTTTAGACCCAGCCCTATAGGTGACCAAAAAGTTGAATCTAGTAAAAAATAACGCCCATCGAGCTTGTCTCGGATTTAGCCTCCGGGCAGATTCTAGGAAAACCAGATTCTTGTGGTCGGTAAGGACCGTAACCTGGTGCCTAGCCCCCTCCAGGAAGTGGCGCCACTCCTCAAATGCCCATTTAATGGCTAAGAGTTCGCAGTTGCCAATGTCATAGTTACTCTCAGTGGGTGAGAACTTCCTGGAGAAGTAGGCACAGGGACGGAGATGGGTGAAGGACCTGGTACCCTGGGACAAGACAGCACCCACTCCCACCTTGGAGGTGTCAACCTCCACGATGAATGGTTCCATTTGGTTAGGCTGAATCAGCACTGGGGCCGAGATAAAGCACTTCTTAAGGACCTCAAAAGCCTGGACCGCCTCAGGAGGCCAGTGGAGGAGATCAGCACCTTTGCGAGTGAAATCCGTAAGAGGCTTAGCGATGACCGAGAAGTTAGCAATAAATCTCCTGTAATAATTAGCAAACCCCAGGAAGCACTGTAATGCCTTCAGGGAGGCAGGTTGGACCCATTCAGCCACAGCCTGAACCTTGGCAGGGTCCATGAAGAATTCATGAGGAGTGAGGATTTGACCCAAAAATGGTATCTCCTGCACCCCAAACACACATTTTTCGGTTTTAGCAAACAGTTTGTTTTCCCGAAGGGCCTGAAGCACCTTCCTGACATGATCAATGTGGGAGGACCAGTCCTTGGAAAACAGTATATCATCAAGATACACTACAAGAAATACCCCCAGGTAGTCTCTTAAGATCTCATTTATGAAATTCTGGAAGACCGCTGGAGCATTACACAATCCAAAGGGCATGACGAGGTATTCGAAATGACCTTCGGGCGTGTTAAACGCAGTCTTCCACTCATCCCCCTCTTTGATGCGGATAAGGTTATAAGCCCCCCGTAGATCAAACTTAGAGAACCATTGGGCCCCCTGAACCTGATTGAAGAGATCAGGAATCAAGGAAGGGGATACTGGTTCCTTACAGTGACCTTATTCAAGTTTCGGTAATCGATGCACGGCAGCAAAGTCCTGAATAAACTCAGGTAGAGTGTTCACATCCTCAGCGAGAGAATTTTTTTTTATAGAAAAACAGGAAGTCATCCATTCATTACCCCATTTAGTAAGATCCCCAGTATTCCTGTTAAACGTGGGATTATGCATCTGCAACCAAGGAAGGCCTAAAACTTAATCGGACGATAATCCCTGCATCACCAGTACAGCGCACTGCTGCAAATGCATGGAGCCAACAAGGAGTTCAAAAACAGGGGTATGCTGTGTAAAATAACCATTAGCAAGTGGAGTGGAGTCAATACCCACTAGCGGGACAGGTTTAGGAAAATCAATTAAAGACATAGCTAGAGACATAGCAAATTCCACAGACATAATATTAGCAGAAGACCCTGAGTCCACGAACGCACTGCCGGAGGCAGACCTACCACCAAAAGAGACCTGAAAGGGAAGCAAGATTTTAGTAGGCTTCATATTTACGGGAAATACCTGTAGTCACTTAGGCGCAGAAGTTTTCCAGCTGCTTATTCTTATGCCTAGGACAGTCGTTCACTTGATGCTTGTCATCCCCACAGTAGAAGCAGAGACCATTCTTCCTGCGGAACTCTCTACGCTGTTGGGGAGACACGGAGTCCCCGAGTTGCATAGGTTCATCCGAGTTTTCCGTGGAAGAACGAAGCAACTGAACCTCTGGAGCCATCATAGGGGAGTCAGAGGAAAAGGCACAAAAATGTTTGAGTCATCGCTCCCTGAGACGTCGGTCAAGACGTACCGCTAAAGCCATAACCTGATCTAGAGAGTCCGAAGAGGGATAACTAACTAACAGGTCTTTCAGGGCGTTCGACAGACCCAATCTGACCCAATCTAAACTGACACCTCAGGGCAGGGTCATTCCACCGAGAAGCTACACACCACTTCCTAAAGTCAGAACAGTACTCCTCAACGGGTCTCTTACCCTGACGTAAGGTCACCAGCTGACTCTCGGCAAAGGCAGTCTTGTCAGTCTCGTCAAAGATGAGCACGAGAGCGGAAAAAAAAAATCAACAGACGAAAGTTCAGGGGCGTCAGGAGCCAAGGAGAAGGCCCATTCCTGGGGGCCGTTCTGGAGCCGGGACATAATTATACCCACTCGCTGGTTCTCAGAACCTGAGGAGTGGGGCCTTAAACGGAAATAGGGCCTACAACTCTCCCGGAAGGAGAAAAAAGTCTTCCGGTCCCCTGAGAACCAGTCAGGCAACTTGAGGTGGGGTTCAAGAGGTGAGGTGGGGGGCACTACCAGGGTAGCATCACCCTGGTTGCACCTCTGAGCCGGGTCTTGGACCTGTAAGGAAAGACCCTGCATTTGCTGAGCCAGGGCCTCAAGGGGGTCCATAGTGTGTCAGGGACCAGGGTAGAAAAGGTATTTGGGCCTGTGATTATGTAATGATGGGGTAGGAAGACAGACAGGTGAGCCCTAATCTACCCGCAACCCAGTCCCTGCCTACTTTCACGGCCCATCCTAGGCGACAGCGTACAACTGGGCGACGGTCCCTACGCTCAATAAGTGCACGACAGACCAACAGACAAGGGTACACTGAAGCTAAGGGAAATGGGGCAGTTGCCCACGGCAACACCGTGAGCAACAAGAGTAGTGAACGAGCCGAGTCAAACCAGGAGTGTATGAGGTACCAAACGCAGAGCAGGAGAGTAGTCAATAAAGCCAGGGTCAATTTGAAGCAGAGGACAATAGTACAAGCAGGAGCAGCAGAGCCAGGAAACAAACAGAATCACAGGCAAAGGAGGAGCAGGAAATGAGGGTATAAATAGACAGAGGGCGGGAGCTAGCTCCGGCTGGCCAGGTTGTGATAGGTTCTCCCACTCCTCAGCCTCCCAGCCTGAGTGGTAGCAGATCGAGTCACTCTAACAAATCTAGGCACAGATGCAGGCTGATTAACCACGGGCGTCGACAAAGAAGCTGTGTCAGGCAAATCCATTACAGGCATGCTGTTAAACTCGAAGAGCCCCATAGGTGTGGTAAAGGCGGTCCTCTCCCAATCCTCGGGCACCATAGGTACCTGCCAGTACCCACTGGTCAAGTCCAAGGTAGAGAAGTAGGCGGCAGAGCCCAAGGCAGTCAAGGATTCCTCAATGTGTGGCAGAGGATATGCATCCTTATGGGTGATGCTGTTAATCTTCCTGTAGTCCACGCAGAAGTGGATGGAGCCGTCTTTCTTTTTGACAAGGACCAAGGGTGCGCCCATGGGCTTTGACTTTCCCGGATAACGTCAGTATCCTTCATGTCCTGAAGAAGCTTCTTGACCGGCTGGTACAACACAGGTGGTATGGGTCGATGTCGCTCTTTAATTGGAGGGTGGTCGCCTGTTAGAATGGTATGCTGGATCAGAGTAGTCTTGCCAAAGTCCAGAGGATGCTTACTGAAAGCTTGGTGGCACGTCTTGGCAACGTTCAGGACTCTATTGATTTGCTCTACGGGCGTGTTGGCATTCCCCACGTTAAGTTCAGTCCACCAGAGCTCCTTAGAGGCTTTTCTTTTCTCCTGAGTGGCTTGAGTAGTCTGCTGACGAGCAGTCATCTCACCAGTGAGGATGTCTTCTGGGGCAAGCTGGAGCAAATGAGCCACAGGATGGAACTTGTGAAGTTCAACAGGAGCGCCACCAAGGTTGATCAGATGTACAGGCACTCTGCCATTGGAGACAGTCACAATGCTGTGAGCAGCTTTCACTAGCGGATGTCCATCCAGTACAATGGGTTCCACGAGGGCCTGGTAGTCTTGATTCTCCACGCCAGGACGAGTTTGACACCAGAGCATGGTTTCTGTTTCAGGCTGTAAGATCACTGGTCGAGCATCTCTGATGCGGATGCGGCCAATTTCGCCTCTGCTGTTTGCAAACTTCTGCTGAGCAGTGAGCACCCGGATGGCATGCTGGATTACCCTCTGTTCTGTTGCTGGAGCTGTGGGAAGAGAAAACTGCAAAGCATCTAGCACTTCAGCAAAACAATTTATTTCTTAAGACATTCATGCCTAACACCACAGTAGCAAAACCTGGATCATCTACATCTGTTACAATGACACCCTGACGAGAAAATTTACAGTCACCAATCTCAATATTGGGCTCCCAGTAGCCTTGGTGGGTGATGGGCTGACCATTGTTAGCAACAACATTTAACCAAGTATCAGGGGGTTTAATTAAGTCACATAAATCCCAATGTTTGAGATAAGCCCGTTTTTGTAGGGTTGTTACCTGAGAACCAGTGTCCACAAGAGCCTCAAATGGGACACCGTTCAGCCGAACAGTTATGTGTGGGCAGGGCGAGATGTACCTTGGCACCCACATTGATGACTTGTTTGGACCTGCTTCTTTTTCTCCCGAGGGGTGGCCCTCTGCCTCAGGGGTAGCCCGTTTAACTCATAGCACTGGGTCTTGGTATGTCCATATTTACAGCAGTGCTGACAGATGGGTCTCTCACGGCGGGCAGCTCTGTCCGGAGGTGGCCTTCCAGGACCTGGACAGTTAGGACAAGGTTCAGGTGAGAGATCCCTGCTCCGTGATGATTTGCTGGATGGTGGCGACTGGGTAGTCAGGTCCTTGAGCTGTTGACACACCTGTTCCAGGCTCCGTGTTAGGCTGTCGACTCGATTCTCCAGTTGGGTCACTGCATCTGGGGTTAGAACCTGAGCCGCTTGGGTGACTTGTGGGTTACCCGGTGATGGCATTACCAGAGTTGAAGGGGTACCACCAGCAGGTTCTGGAAGGAGGCTGTAGGGGTTAGTGCCCCCTGGTGATAGATCTGTTCCAAGGACTTGGATGGCTAAGGTCTTGAAGTCCGGAAAGGTGATGCCAGGATGTTGGGCTGCAAGCATGCGGAGCGGAGTCTGTAGCAGCTGGGACCCTGCTCCCTCTATGAAGCGTTCACAAAGGATTTTATCAGCTTTCGCTGCATCATGCGGGTCCACTTGCAGCACAGCTTTGAAAGTCTCCCGGACGGCTAAGGCAAAGTCCCTGAGAGCCTCCCATGGCTTTTGTCGCCTTGCAAAGAATCTCATCTTGACCGCGGTGATGGACTGGGTCTCAAAGTCATTCTGCAACTTGTCTAGGATCTGGTCGATAGTCTTTTTGTCAGATGGGGGCCAGGACTGGGATTCCCTGGCAGCAGCACCCTCAAGCTGGCCGAGGAGCAATTGCACCTGCTGTTCTGCAGAGAGAGGATAAAACTTGAATAAAGCAGTCATTTTCTCCCTAAAGTCCCTGAGGGTGTGCGGCTCCCCTTTGTAGCATGGGAACCATGGTGATCCCAGATAAAACGGCATACTGAAGGGCATGGCACAGGCTGCGGGTGGTGGAATAGCGCTGGCGCCAGGCTGGTCACTGTTGCTAGGGTCAAACATGTTGTTGAGCACCACTGTGAAGATAAGTGACACTGTCCCTTTAAGAAAAGCTTGGATGCAACAATGAGGTTATTGTTTCTTTAAGAACGGGGGTGCAGCAAGTAACAGCTTAGTCTCTGATGACTGTACACCTGACAGAAGTGCTCCGCCTCTTTATGATGAGCACTCAGCACTGTAGCTGATGCACACTCTGCAGCTGGACTCACTGCTGGAGGTCAGGTGAAGATGCTTGGCAGCAGCAGCAGGCACTATAGGAGCAGTGGTGAGACCGGTGAAGGAGCAGGGATACTGAGGAGACAGCTGGAGTGTTGTAGGGCCGGAGGGTTCCTGCATCCTAGGCAAGATGGCGGCGCCCAGGGACTTCCTCCTGGCTTTTCTGTCCCCCTGTGCAACACAGGAAGGTGACTTTTGGTTCCTCCTGGGAGCTCAAGCAGCCTTGGACAAGCTCAATATGCAGGTGGGCGGAGTTAACCACTTGCGGCCTGCTCTGGCGGTGCCGCGTGACCAAATGGCGCAGAGAAGATGTTGCAGGTTGTGTGAAACAGGCGGACAGCCTGACCGTAACAATGCACAGCACACACAGTCAGCAGCAGCGAAACACAGTAAACAGTTCAATCCAGATATTACTGGCAAATAAGGGGTTAATGACAGTTGCAAAAGTCTATGTAGCAGACACACTGAGGTGCATCCTGTTCGTGACGCCAGAAATCGACTTGTGGTATCCCAGAGGATGCAGATGTTATGAAAGGACCTGATAGGGGTAGTAGTACCCCGAATGGCTGATTTATTAGCGATGTTACGGTAGCTGCAGTGGTGATCCAACCCTGGGCACCTCTCTTAGGACACGTACCAAGTCAATTGTCAAATGGAAAGCAAAATCAGACACAGTTCTCTGCTAACCAAAAGTCTCTTTACTGAGGAGAACTTCCATAAAGTGCAGCAATAACTCACAGCAATGCAGTCGCTCATTACAAGTATAGTGGAGTGTCATGTGAGGAGGACCCCTTGTTAGCTGACTTGCAGGGATATGCTTCTGAGGAGTGATGCTGACACAGTACTTTCCTCAGATTATGCAGTTTATGGTTTTGGGGGAGACAAAGTCCTTATTATGGCTACAGAAGGGATCTGCACCGGTTGGCTCCCGGCGGGTGAGTAACTTGAGGGAAATGTTGTTACTCACGGTTACTGGGCCGCGGTATCCGACAGCCGGACGCGGACCTAAGACACGTGGCTTGGAAACCACGGAGCACTGGACTTGACCGGAGGCCTACTTTAAGGTCCAGGATTGCAGAAAGGCTCCTCTTGAAACTGCACCTTTCTGACAGATAGATTCTCTCCTCCTCAGAGGCGGTAGAAATGTATATCTTATCCCCTCTGTATGGACTGGTGAAGGGTCCTAGGAATATCTGTGCTTTGCATGGGCCGTGAGATTCACCATGCAGCTCCTACGCGTGGCAGGTAGATAGCTGTAGATTCCCTGCCATGTCTTGCACAGCATGGTTTGCTGGCACCTAACTCTAGACTCCCCAGAACTCGTCTGCTGTGGTTTTCCTGCCCTCTGCTAAGAATTAGGCTGGGCTAAAGTTTCCACCCACAGAATGCTAGAAGCTTCTGGATGGAAACTTGTTATGTCTAAGGAGTGATTGGAATCCTACACTCACATGCACTTACAGTGGGTCAACCATAGATGGCAGCAAAGCAATTAATCACATGGCAATATACACAGTGTATGCACACAGGAAATACATGATATACAGAGGCATACTGACACACAGTACTATTACATTGTAACAAACCTACTACCATACGACAACTACTCCTATAATGGAAGTAGGGAGTGTACTGGGACACTACAGTTGTATCTCAAAAAGTCAAAATAATTTTTAATAAAATGTAATTAGAAAGTTGCACCAATCACACTGATAGACATTTTTATTTTATTTTTCAAAGCTGTACATAGCCTTTATTATACCAGAATCAAATTGTTTGGTGTATTTTAGGGAAGATCAGGTGAACCGCGTGAGGTGCTAGACATGGCTGCTGTGGTTTGTGTTGTAGCGGTGCAAAACCTGGTCATCAATGAGAGCGGGGTTGTCTTCCTATGTTGAGGCAGGGAAGGACTGGAGGCTGCAGCTGCGGGAGAGACGTGACGCGGACCTAGGCGGGTCTTAGAGGGAGATCGCTGACTGGAAGTGACAGAGTCCTTGGAGTAAGGCAGTACGTTTGCTTTACCGAGCATAGTCAGTGGTAGGAGCAGACGGTGAACTTTTGGGAGACTTTTAGAGTGTGGGGCTGGTAGAGGTAGACTATGGATGAGGGTGGTTTGTCTGCGTTTTATGTGGATGACCCCATAAGCAGTGACAGCCGCATAGTATTGTGAACCAGAGAGTCTCGTGACTTGCCGTCATTAGCTGCCGTTAGGCTAGATTCACACATCCGAGTTGCACCCCTGCAGGACCCGTTTTCATAGATCCCTCATAGATTTGAGTCTATTGGGGGATCTGTGAAAACGGAAGAAAATTGGACAAGTCCTATTTTTCCATCAAGAAAGCTGTGTCATGTCTTGTTTTTTGCGTAACGAACTGTAGTTTCGATCAGTACCATTTTTAGGTACATGCGACTTTTTGATCTCTTTTTATTCCATTTTTTGGGAAGTGAAGTGACCAAAAAATTATGATTCTGGGACGGTTTATTATTATTTTCTTTT
The DNA here is from genome assembly GCF_050947455.1 of Rhinoderma darwinii. Lineage (NCBI taxonomy): Eukaryota > Metazoa > Chordata > Amphibia > Anura > Rhinodermatidae > Rhinoderma > Rhinoderma darwinii. Next base: position 104,522,910 of record NC_134691.1, on the reverse strand, counting down.
CCGATGATCACCGCACTGGATAAATAATGAAATACTTTTGTAGTTCAGGCCGTTACGGACGTGGCGATATCAATTATGTGTAGTTTATTTTTTATTAATAATAAAGGACTGATAAGGGAAAAAGGGGAATTTTTACTTTTGTTACTTTTAAAACTTTTATTTTCTTATTTTTACACAACTTTTTTTTAAACTTTTTTAAACTTTATTACTTTGTCCCACTAGGGGACTTGAGGGCAGGAGGCCCTGATCGCTATACTAATACACTGCACTACATGCGTAGTGCAGTGTATTAGAGCTGTCAGCTACTCACTGACAGCAAGCATAGTGGGTCCTGACTTAGTCAGGACCCACTAGGCTTCCGTAGATGGCATAGCCGGACGCCATTGTTAGGTGTCCGGTTGCCATAGCTACCATCGCCGGCCGCTATCGTGTAGCGGGACGACGATGGTAGCTTAACCCCTAAGAAGCCGCGATCGCTATTGAACGCGGCTTCCAAGGGGTTAATCAGCAGGGACACAGCGATTGGTCCCTGCTTACGGAGCTGCAGCAACTGCTGTACGAGACAGCAGCTGTCACAGCTCCTGCATGTGTCGGGAAGATGGCCGAAATGGCCGTTCCTCTTGTGAAGTACTATTCTGTTATGGAGCGCGAACGCTATGGTTACAATGACGGAATAGTACATCACTGAGCGCGAAGGGGTTAATACCCTCCCCCAACCCACCCACCTCGTAATTTTACAACACAAAAAAACAAGAACCTCCCCGCACTTCCTCTCATTCAATAGTAGAGCCCAGAGCCCAGTCCGCATTTTTATGGATCAGCTGGTACCCCAGTATTTATGGCTCAATCTTTTTATTAAAGTTTTTCATATATAACAAGCATGACATTAAGCATATTGATTTCTCACGCAGGATACTCAATTCGTCATACCTAAAATAAAGTGAAATATATGTCAAAAAAGCATTGAGAAACATATAAAATAAACACACGTACATACATATATTCCACAAAGTTAACAGTGAAGTGTATCATTTAGCATACAATTACGTTCAATGTGCATACATCTTTAACATTACTGTCTCATAATACATTAAATCATCCTCGCTTTCTTCATTACCAAGTGCCCCTCAGAAACCAGACAACCTAAAACATTTAAGGATGTTAAGGATTACAGTTGGAGTTATTTCTCCATGCGTCCCATACGTTCGAAAAGGATTGAGGAGTGGGCGATCCATACGCCACTATCTTTTCATATATACAGTGAAGGAAATAAGTATTTGATCCTTTGCTGATTTTGTAAGTTTGCCCACTGTCAAAGACATGAACAGTCTAGAATTTTTAGGCTAGGTTAATTTTACCAGTGAGAGATAGATTATATAAAAAAAAAAAACTGAAAATCACATTGTCAAAATTATATATATTTATTTGCATTGTGCACAGAGAAATAAGTATTTGATCCCCTACCAACCATTAAGAGTTCAGCCTCCTCCAGACCAGTTACACGCTCCAAATCAACTTGGTGCTTGCATTAAAGACAGCTGTCTTACATGGTCACCTGTATAAAAGACTCGTGTCCACAGACTCAATTAATCAGTCTGACTCTAACCTCTACAACATGGGCAAGACCAAAGAGCTTTCTAAGGATGTCAGGGACAAGATCATAGACCTGCGCAAGGCTGGAATGGGCTACAAAACCATAAGTAAGACGCTGGGTGAGAAGGAGACAACTGTTGGTGCAATAGTAAGAAAATGGAAGACATACAAAATGACTGTCAATCGACATCGATCTGGGGCTCCATGCAAAATCTCACCTCGTGGGGTATCCTTGATCCTGAGGAAGGTGAGAGCTCAGCCGAAAACTACATGGGGGGAACTTGTTAATGATCTCAAGGCAGCTGGGACCACAGTCACCAAGAGAACCATTGGTAATACATTACGCCGTAATGGATTAAAATCCTGCAGTGTCCGCAAGGTCCCCCTGCTCAAGAAGGCACATGTACAGGCTCGTCTGAAGTTTGCAAATGAACATCTGGATGATTCTGAGAGTGATTGGGAGATGGTGCTGTGGTCAGATGAGACTAAAATTGAGCTCTTTGGCATTAACTCAACTCGCCGTGTTTGGAGGAAGAGAAATGCTGCCTATGACCCAAAGAACACCGTCCCCACTGTCAAGCATGGAGGTGGAAACATTATGTTTTGGGGGTGTTTCTCTGCTAAGGGCACAGGACTACTTCACCGCATCAATGGGAGAATGGATGGAGCCATGTACCGTCAAATCCTGAGTGACAACCTCCTTCCCTCCACCAGGACATTAAAAATGGCTCATGGCTGGGTCTTCCAGCACGACAATGACCCGAAACATACAGCCAAGGCAACAAAGGAGTGGCTCAAAAAGAAGCACATTAAGGTCATAGAGTGGCCTAGCCAGTCTCCAGACCTTAATCCCATCGAAAACTTATGGAGGGAGCTGAAGATCCGAGTTGTCAAGCGACAGCCTCGAAATCTTAATGATTTACAGATGATCTGCAAAGAGGAGTGGGCCAAAATTCCATCTAACATGTGTGCAAACCTCATCATCAACTACAAAAAACGTCTGACTGCTGTGCTTGCCAACAAGGCTTTTTCCACCAAGTATTAAGTCTTGTTTGCCAAAGGGATCAAATACTTATTTCTCTGTGCACAATGCAAATAAATATATATAATTTTGACAATGTGATTTTCTGTTTTGTTTTTTTAAATATAATCTATCTCTCACTGGTAAAATTAACCTAGCCTAAAAATTCTAGACTGTTCATGTCTGACAGTGGGCAAACTTACAAAATCAGCAAGGGATCAAATACTTATTTCCTTCACTGTATATGTATTGTTTATTACTGAAATCACTTCTTCAATAGGGGGAGTAAAGGTGGATTTCCAATACCTGGACAGAACAATTTTAGCTATAACCAACATCTTACATATCAGAGCTCTGAATCTCGGGGGAATAACATGAAGCTCCAGAAATAACAAAGCTAACTGAGGCGATCCAACGATAGTTGTCTTGATAGTGTCAGAAATTAGATTGAAAATTAATCGCCAGTACCCCAATATGCAAGGGCATGTCCACATAATATGCAGTAAAGTACCCTTTTGACCACAACCCCTCCAGCACAAGTAAGAAGATGTTGGATACATTTTACTTAACCGTTCTGGAGTATAGTACCCCAGTATTTATACCACTCCTCTATATATTCACTCAATTTTGTATCTTGTTTCCAGTTCTTATATCTTAAGATATTACTGCCCACTTGTCACCCTTTTCTCTGAGGTTCTTTTTTTATAACATCCTCTTGCTATAATTAAACGGACAGCAAATACCAATTTATATATATAACCCCTTTTCTCATATTATTAGTTGTTATATTTATCATATCTACCAAAAGTGCGACTTCGTACCTGTCTACTATTTGTACACCATATACAATTTGAATTATCTCAACAACTTTATGCCACTATGTCCTGAATGAATCTCATTCCTACCATTCATGTTCCAATTCGCCTTAGTCCTTTAAACATCTATTACAGGCTCCTGTTTCCCTACATCCTATATAACAACCGTGCTGAATAATATAAACGGTGATTTATCAAAAATTCTGCCACCTTGTGCCCGTTCGCTCTGAGCAAATTATTGGTCGACTGATATATTTTATCCCAATATCCCTCCTCTTTACATCCAATCACCCCCTCCCATTTCTTTCTTATGTCTTATGTAAACTACTATTTTTGTGGACATCTCCCCACTTAATACCTTATAAATTTTTTAGATTTTTCCGTGAAATAGTGTTCTTTTTCTTTTGTGGCTACCACCAAGCTTTTCATTTGTAGATGCCTCAAAATACAAATATGTGTATCATTTTCCTTTTTTAGAACCTCATACCTTTTTAAATACACCTCCCTCACAAAATTGTGGCATTTTAGTTAACCCCTTTGCTACCCAGTAACTGGATCTGGCACTTTTACCACCTCTCGAAGAGACTCGTTAAAAAATATCGGTATAATACCTACAGGTCCTTTCGCTCCAACTATCTTTTTAGTGTGATTCCAAACCCTCCCCAATAATCCTATCAGTGAGCTTTTAGGGCCGTTTTGCTTGACTTCATTTCTAAAACCTCAAAAATATTTTGTGCAACTCCATGCTGTGCTTTAAAGGGGTTTTCCCATAAGGGACATTTATGACATATCCACAGGATACCCAAAGAAGTAGTAGGACAACAGCACACGTCTTCAAATCAGCAAAGTGGTTTTATTGTCAAGACATCCACAAACGACAAGCAACGTTTCGACCCATAGTGAGTGAAGGGTCTTTGTCAAGCCTAACATTATGTCTAAAAACATCGTTATAAATGGGTGAATACAAATGATCACATGGCCCATTCCAACCAGTGAACATCGTGAATCTGGTCTCCCAGGTGAAGCATACATTAGTCTTAATGACATACATCAAATAGTTATATAATCTTCAAAAACGTGCAAAACTACAATGTGTAATACACCTTTGAGGAGGAGTATGTCTACACCTCTCCCCTTATGGGTCACATCCGCTGCTGGTGGAGATTTATTGATGACATTTTTGTCATATGGGAAGGTGATAGGTTGGGTCTTGATCAGTTTTTGTTAGAACTTAACACACATATTCCAGCTCTTCAATTTACCATGGTTTGTTCTGATCGAGAATTACAATTTTTGGACACTTTGGTACAATGGAAAGACGGAGTGCTGGAGTGGGTTTGCCTGGCTTGACAGCGTGCACCGCACCATACTCGGGACTAGTGCTGCTTCAAAAATCTCCTTTTTTCTGATATCAAACCACAGAGGCGTGCACTTTTGGAGAATGAATCCGAATCCGCCCAGTGCTATGGGCTTGATTTCCCGAGATACTACCGCACTTTCTAGTGCATCAACTTTACAAGGTATGTCAAAGACATTCGCATACAGCAATGAGGATGCGTTAAGGATTGTACAGAGTGCAACTTATGATTCAGCGTTTTTAAGTACTCCATCAATGGATGCCTTGAAGAGGCAATATGAAAGTGAAGCTAAAAGAAAGATTTCACTGGAGTTACATCTATCCACATTATTGGAGTACTACAAGGCACAGAGAATCCCCAGAGGCTTAAGATCACATTTACGCCCGAATCTGTTTCCTAATAATGAGTACTTCTGTACGAAGTTTGAACACATATCTAATAAATATGCCTTCGATTTAATACTTCTCAATGTGGAATATCTACAATCAGAAATTGCATTGATTGAAAATAAATTGAAGGAAGTTGAAGTGTCAATTGTCCAATCTTCCAATGAGCTAATCTTTGGTTCTCTAAAGGAGAAAATCTCCATGAATTTGGATAGAGTGAAGACCGAGATAGAGAGAACGAAAAGAGATAAATGGCATCGGGATTTGGAGGACTATCGCAATGGTAAAATCTACAATTGGCAAAATATGAATTCATATGGTCCTTCCCAGAGGCGGAGAAAACCGAGGAAATTGGGGAGTGGCAACCTGTTATACACTACCGGTGATTCTGATTCAACCGATGACGCCAATCATGCACCTTTTTTAGACAAAGGTCCACTTGGAAGTATGGACGGTCTAGGAGGGGTGGACGGAAACACCAACGGCAACGCAAGAGGCCGATTTCGTTCGAGATCGAGACCCCCAATGAGGAGGAACCCTCCAAGAACGAAAATATAGTGGTAAATATCTCATCTATAGACCTCACGAATGACCAACTTCAGGTGTTACAGAAGGGTCTTTCATTTTGTCTTGATACTGATGTTGATTGGTTCCAATTGGATCTTGATCTTAAAAGTTTTTTTAGACGTCTGAACCTTAAAGTAATGTTTTCCAAAGATAATGTTACTGTCTGTGAGAAAAGTGATTCTGATTGTATGTTTCAGTCTGGCAAATTGGGTCTTAGACCAACTAGCACATATATGCCTCCCTCTAGCCCGATTATTGATACGTTTTCAAAGTTAGATTCACCCATTTATAACGATGTTTTTAGACATAATGTTAGGCTTGACAAAGACCCTTCACTCACTATGGGTCGAAACGTTGCTTGTCGTTTGTGGATGTCTTGACAATAAAACCACTTTGCTGATTTGAAGACGTGTGCTGTTGTCCTACTACTTCTTTGGATATACATCGTGCTGGAGTGGGTTTGCCTGGCTTGACAGCGTGCACCGCACCATACTCGGGACTAGTGCTGCTTCAAAAATCTCCTTTTTTCTGATATCCACAGGATACGTCATAAATGTCAGATAGATGCGGGTCCCACCTTTGGGACACAAACCGATCGCTAGAACGGGGCCCCTAAACCCCGTTGTACCGCTCTGTGTTCCGGCTGATTTCCGACCATGAAGGAGAAAACAGCATAGCTCGCTGAGCTACGCTGTTTCCGTAAGTCCCATAGAACTGATTGGTAATTACGGAAACAGTGTAACTCGCATGCTACGCTGCTTCCGAACTTCTATTCGCTACTATGGGACTTACGGAAACAGCGTATCTCACTGAGTTATGCTGTTTTCGTAACTGCTGACCATAAAGTCAGCAAGTGGTCGGGAGGCAGCTAGAGCAGAAGAAGGTAGAATGGGGCTTATGGGGGCCTGTTCTAGATATGGGTGCAGGTCCCAGAGGTGGGACCCGCATCAATCTTGCATTTATGACATATCCTGTAGCTATATCATAAATGTCTCTCATGGGAATACCCCTTTAACTTGTGCATTAAAAAAATCTATATTTTTCCATTTTGTTAGGGAAGACAAATGTGCAGCCAGCAAATAATGAAACAAATAAGGTATACCAATCCCCCCTTTTCTTCTGGGAGTACCATGATTTTCAACTTAATACAAACCCGCTTCCTATTCCATATCAACTCATTAAAGAGGCTCTGTCACCACATTATAAGTGGCCAATATTGTACATGATGTGATCGGCGCTGTAATGTAGATTACAGCAGTGTTTTTTATTTAGAAAAATTATAATTTTTGACGGAGTTATGACCTATATTAGCTTTATGCTAATGAGTTTCTCAATGGACAACTGGGCGTGTTTTACTATATGGCCAAGTGGGTGTTGTACATTGAAATGTATGACTCTGACCAATCAGTGTCATACACTTCTCTCCATTCATTTATACAGCACATAGCGATATAGCTATATCGCTATGTGCAGTCACATAAACACACTATAACGTTACTGCAGTGTCCTGACAATGAATATACATTACCTCCAGCCAGGACATGATGTCTATTCATTCTCCTGACCACTTCTGTAGCGTCTCTGTGATTTACAGCACAGCGAGATCTCGCTGTGAATGACAGCTTACAGCGTAATCTCGCGAGACTACGCCTGCTATGCTGTAACTCACAGAGACACTACAGAAATGGTCAGGAGAATGAATACATATCACGTCCTGGCTGGAGGTAATGTATATTCATTGTAATGACACATGAGTAGCGTTATAGTGTGTTTATGTGACTGCACATAGCGATATAGCTATATCGCGATCTGCAGTGTAAATGAATGGACAGAAATGTATGATGCTGATTGGTCAGCGTCATACACTCCTCTGTACAACGCCCACTTGGTCATATAGTAAAACACGCCCAGTTGTCCATTGAGAAACTCATTAGCATAAAGCTAAAATAGCTCCGTCAAAAATGATCGTTTTTCTAAATAAAAAAACACTGCTGTAATCTACATTACAACGCCGATCACATTATGTACAAGATAGACCACTTATAATGTGGTGACAGGGCCTCTTTAAGTCTACAAATTTCTCGAAAAATAAAATTCCTCGGATATACACTACCGTTCAAAAGTTTTGGGTCACCCAGACAATTTTGTGTTTTCCATGAAAACTCACACTTATATTTATCAAATAAGTTGCAAAATGACTAGAAAATATAGACAAGGTTAGAAATAATGATTTTTATTTGAAATAATAATTTTCTCCTTTAAACTTTGCTTTCGTCAAAGAATGCTCCATTTGCAGCAATTACAGCATTGCAGACCTTTGGCATTCTAGCTGTTAATTTGCTGAGGTAATCGGGAGAAATTTCACCCCATGCTTCCAGAAGCCCCTCCCACAAGTTGGATTGGCTTGAGTGGGAACTTCTTGCGTACCATACGGTCAAGCTGCTCCCACAACAGCTCTATGGGGTTGAGATCTGGTGACTGCACTGACCACTCCATTACAGATAGAATACCAGCTGCCTGCTTCTTCCCTAAATAGTTCTTGCATAATTTGGAGGTGTGCTTTGGGTCATTGTCCTGTTGTAGGATGAAATTGGCTCCAATCAAGCGCTATCCACAGGGTATGGCATGGCGTTGCAAAATGGACTGATAGCCTTCCTTATTCAAAATCCCTTTTACCTTGTACAAATCTCCCACTTTACCAGCACCAAAGCAACCCCAGACCATCACATTACCTCCACCATGCTTGACAGATGGCGTCAGGCACTCTTCCAGCATCTTTTCAGTTGTTCTGCGTCTCACAAATGTTCTTCTGTGTGATCCAAACATCTCAAACTTCGATTCGTCTGTCCATAAAAAAATTTCCAATCTTCCTCTGTCCAATGTCTGTGTGCTTTTGCCCATATTAATTTTTTCCTTTTATTAGCCAGTCTCAGATATGGCTTTTTCTTTGCCACTCTGCCCTGAAGGCCAGCATCCCGGAGTCACTATTTAATGAAGCTGCCAGTTGAGGACCTGTGAGGCGTCTATTTCTCAAACTAGAGACTCTAATGTACTTGTCTTGTTGCTCAGTTGTGCAGCGGGGCCTCCCACTTCTCTTTCTACTCTGGTTAGAGCCTGTTTGTGCTGTCCTCTGAAGGGAGTAGTACACACTGTTGTAGGAAATCTTCAGTTTCTTGGCAATTTCTCGCATTGAATAGCCTTCATTTCTAAGAACACGAATAGACTCTCTGTTTCTAGCCATTTTGAGAGTTTAATCGAACCCACAAATGTAATGCTCCAGATTCTCAACTAGCTCAAAGGAAGGTCAGTTTTATAGCTCCTCTAAACAGCAAAACTGTTTACAGCGGTGCTAACATAATTGCACAAGGGTTTTCAAGTGTTTTCTAATCATCCATTAGCCTTCTAACACAGTTAGAACATACCATTAGAACACTGGAGTGATGGTTGCTGGAAATGGGCCTCTATACACCTATGTAGATATTGCATTAAAAACCAGATGTTTGCAGCTAGAATAGTCGTTTAGCACATTAACAATGTATAGAGTGTATTTCTGATTAATTTTTATGTTATCTTCATTGAAAAAAATTGTGCTTTTCTTTCAAAAATAAGGAAATTTCAAAGTGACCCTAAACTTTGAACGGTAGTGTATATATGCCTTAGTTGCATCCCACACTATCCTTATTTCCGCTGACTTTAGGTTGCACCCAAAAAAGAACAGCACCTCCTCCCTGATCGTATCATGAGCCTCCAGTAGCTTTAACCAATAAGGATTCCACTTAAATTCTGGTTTTCGCATGACACGCCCCAAATCCAAATCAACCCATAGTAGTACATGGTCAGATACACTTCTACCACCATGCAAATTGATGAACGTACCGTCTAAATACTGGTTTTATTCACCAACAACATATCAATTCTAGAAAAAAACACTATGAGTCGCGCTAAAACAAGTGTATTCCCGCTTCTCTGGATGCAGATGTCGCCACGCATCCTCCCAACCAAACTCCTGCATTATTTTGAATATTAGGGGTTATTTGTTTCCCTTGGGACTGCTCCACCATTCTCCATCTTTCCCTCTCCTTTTTTAAAGTAGAAAATTTTATAAAATCTATATAAATTTGGTATCACAGTAATTGTATTGAGCCACAGAATAAAGTTAAGTTGCCCTTTTTACCGCACGATGAAAGCCATAAAAACTAAACCCAAAAAACAATGGAATGGAATCACAGTTTTTTTTTCCAATTTCAGCCCGCAAAGAATTTATTTTTTCAGTTTCCCAGTATAGTATATGATACTTTAAATGCTAGAAAGAAAAAAAAGGAGCTAAGGGATCTCTAACAATAAGCCAGAGTACAGAACAAATTGTACAGTGCCACCAGAATACTTATATGCACAAAAAGAAAAAACAGAAAAGCCTAGTATGGAAGTGCCCTTGACTCATGGGGTATAAAAAAAAACCACAAACATTTTTTTATTCATTGGAAAGCGTTAAAGTAAAAAGATAACCGCAATACAGGTAATCCTATATAGCAATAATTCAGAGAACACACCCACCGGGCCAGGTCAAAAATACATGTGACCAATGCCATAACAGTTACAAACACAGCCTATAATATAATGCAAAATATTACAAGTCGAAACACAGTGATATATGGACAGTAATCAAGATGTACAAGGATATAGATGAGGACCAAACCCGTTAAATGTTAAACTAATTGAAGAGTAGTATCCATAAATAGATACAATATGGAGAAGCATGTGCAGACTACTATAGATGGTAAGTGTAGCCAAGACAGCATATCATTAAAGTATAGTTAGATGTGTGATATGTAGCAAGAATACATCTATCATAGAGTGTATCCATACAGCAAATGAGGTGGCATATACATTAATCATGAATGGTCAACACACTGAATAGAATAAAAGAGACTCCAAAAGAAAAAAACATATATAATATAAGATTATGGAGATGTAATATACTCATCCAGTCATACAGTGCTAGTAATTGGCCCAGTAGAGGCTTTGAGTGGACATCCGATGCTTTTGGACTGAAACCGAATCAGGAGAAGTCTATTACAATGGCAGAGAGTTCAGTGCAAGTTCAGATGTTTTGAGCACCATATATCTCCCCAATAGCAGGGGATTTTGGAACAGGACACGATAAAAAAAAAATGGCTTAGTCCTGAAGGGTCTGCTGTTGTTCGAACCCAGAAAGCTCTCAATAGACCTATCCCATAGCTAATACACAATACTGCTTATACCATTAACCCTCTGTTCTCTAAGAGGATCCCCTAGCCTCCAACAAATCTCCCACTTCTTTTGGGGACTCAAAAAACAGAATCTTCTGCTGATCAGTGACCCGCAATTTGGCTGGATATAGGATCAAGTATTTAATGTTATCTGCTCTGCCTCTTTTTCACATCAAAAAATTTCTTCTGGGTAGCCACTGAATAGTCTGAAAAGACCATGACCTTGGACCCATTTATTTCCCGTATGGGCATCTCCCTAAATTTCCTCAATATTGCTTCTTTATCTTTGTAAAAGTGAATTTTAGAGATTATAGCCCGAGGATATTCCCCTGTGGTATTGCATTTGCCAGGGATTCTATGGGCCACTCCACAAAAAAGGATTCAGGAGCCGCCTCTCTGCCCACTTTCTCCACTTTCCATAGATGTATGACGTACAGTCTTTATCTTCCGACCCTTCTGGGACCCACAACATTCTCAAATTTGATCTCCTGTTTCTTTCCTCCATGTCCACCATTTTTTGTTGTAATTTACAATTCTCTTTTTATGTATCTTCCAAATCCCTCCTTTACTTTTTTTTAGGTTATCTTCCACATCACTTATTCTCTGCTCGACTTCTATAGCATGTTCTCTGGTTTTATTCATTTCCTCACGGATAATAGAAATATCACTTTTAATTTCCACAATCTGGGGTATGATATTAGCTAGAGCATCATTGCTTTTATTCACCACAGAGAGTATTTCTGCTAACATTGGGTCACTCATTTTAGTGCCACCACACACACCCACTTGTTCCCCCTGTTGTATAGTATTAGGTTTTCCTGCTCCACTTAATCTGGAGGTCCCTGACTTGTTCCGAGTAGGAGGACTTAAGAATTGATCCATTTTGTCCCCTTTTGATACTCCGTGCTCCTCCATCTTTCTCACCATCCTCACCACCAGATCGGCTCTTGGCCCCACAGGCTATCCAGCAATATTTGCACTGAGCAGTCACACTTATCCCTTCTTTCCCAGATAGAAACTTCACTCAGTCACTTTCTATATCGCAGATTAGGTCATGGACATTCATATACTTTTATTCCCAGCAAGGGTTAAATACACTGTTCAAAACTTGGACAGGTCTCACCCATATGTAGTAGTTAATTTCTTCTCCCAGATTCCACCGTCATTCTGTTTCCACTAGACAGGCAGGACCAGCCATAACAGCAACCAGGCAGATAGGCACAGATAGGGAGGGCAGGAGCAACGTAGCAATTTTCAACAGCCGTTAGCAAGCTCTAGTGGACTCTAATGGACTTTAAGAGTACAGCTACCGTAAAATGGACCTTCTCGGTCATCAAAATAAAGAATTGAAAAAAAACCATGCTGCTACCATGCTGCTCCTCCTCCCATCCCGGCGTGGCGTGGCGTGCGTGCGTCGGCGTGATGACGTTATCACGTTATCATTATGACATTTTTTGGTCCAAAATTTTGTGCTGATTAATTTCTTAATATATCTTTATAACGGTCGGAGCTTCGTTTTGTTTTCCGATACAGAGCTCCAAATTACCTGCATAGTCAGACATTTAAAAGGTAATATTCTGGCTACCTACAGCCACCACTAGGGGGAGCTTAGAAGCTAACTGCATACTGTCTTATCATTGAGCTCACGGTATAATAGCATGCAGTAAGCTCCCATGCACCCTCTAGTGGTAAGTGTAGGTAGTCAGCATGTTATCTTTTTATCTCTAGCTGTGCAGACAATTTGGAGCTCTATAACTGCTATAATCATATATTAAGAAATCAATCATCACAGAATGTGGAACCTTTATAAATAAAAAAACACAAAATGGTGTTCAAGGTAGGACATTCACTTTAAGGAATAGTTATTTATGCTATCACATAAGGTGACTCTACTGATATTAATATGTCTGCAAATTATGACAACGAATGACACAGTCGTCCATGACTAAAATAAAAACTTTAACGTATTCCTCTCCCAGCTAAAATAAGCACAAAATGCATTAACAATCCCTTAAAACGCCTTGAATAAAACTTAATTAACTGGTTCCCGACCAATGGCTGTGTTTTTACGGCCAGCGGTCAGGGTCCTTAAAACCCGAGCCATAGACTTTTTACGGCTCGGGTTTTAACTTGCTGTCCGAGCGATCGGGCAGCTGAATGTCGGGTCTCCGGCTGCTGTGCAGCTCCAGTTACAGTGGAAAAGATGGTGTAAGAGAAAGAAAAAAAATATATAAAGTTCCCCAAAGGTCTTTTTTGACCTTTGAGGGACAGACCATAGTAATAAAAAAATAAAAGTAAAGTAAAAGTGCAAATTTTTTTTATAATAAATACACATAAAATACCCATCCCAATAAAACGTTCCCCTCCCGCCAATCATTGTCGTAATGCTAGCGCTGACGCAATTACCCTAATATAGACATGTAATATATTAAAATTTACGGTAGACAATGACGATCACAAATAAAAGGTCTATTTTAGGGTAAAACTATGTTATTACCAAAAAAAAATAGCTGAAACGTAAAAAGGCTTATTTTTTTACTATTATTTTCAAACTTTAAGAATAAAAATTCTAAAATAGCAAAAAGGATGTGTATAAAAATGATAAAAAAAAAAGAAACCTGCATTGTCTACGGAAAAAACATAGCAAAAATCACGTCGTTAGCCCAACAAATAAAAAAGTTATAACCATTGCGTGCTAAAAGGGCTAAACAGGGGTCTGGTCCTGAAGGCTCAAAATAGCCTGGTCCTGAACTGGTTAAATCCAAAGTAGGTATTAGTATAATATTTCTATATTTTATAGGCTCTCACTTATAATAATTCTCTTTGATGTCTGGAAATTGATTAAAACCCTTCTATAGCAATCCACTAGGGGACTGGGGACCCGTTGAGAGTATTGGGACAATTTAGAACAGAAATTATTTCAGAACACATGAAAATATCTTCTATATATAAACATAAAAATGTGAAATGGAAGCAAATCCAGACAGATTAAATCAGGAGACCAAAATTCAAGATTATTAATAGAAAAATTGATCCGATTTCCTTTTTGGATGGTGTATTAAAATGGCTTAAAAATGAGTGACATACAGTATATAATCACAGTGTATACCCTTTCCATTACATACTGTATTAATGCACACAGATATGGGTCTCCTCAAGTAATGGATCTCCTCAGTGACTACTAAAACGATATCAGAAAGTTTTAAAAGTCCAACTTCTCTGAAAACCTAAATATTCATATATGACTGGAATTATCCCAAATAAACCCCCTACCTCCATGTCATACTAAAGTTCAGGGCCATTTCTAGGGGAGGGCGATAATGCAATTGCCCGGGGTACTGTCCCTTTAACTGGAGGAGGGCACTAACTCCCTAAGCCCCACCTAGTAGTCGCTCAGAGCGCTCGTAAAGCAATCTGTCTGATCATACAGGGAACTGCGTGGCTATTCAATTAAATTTGTGCAGTACTTTCTGTCCCTACCCCTATTAATCTGTATGATCAGTGCAGGGCAGGAAGGGAAAAGCTGAACGTTATGAGCACAGATCATAGAGACATGGCTGGAGCCTGGGGAGGTGAGAAAACCACTGGACACCAGTTATTGAACCCTTCACTACTCTAGACCACCAGAAAAGCATGCATTACCTCCCCCCCTCACACACACACACACACACACACACACACACACACACACACACACACTAGACCACCAGGGAAGAATGCATTAAATACCCTCCCTCCCACTACCCTAGACCACCAGGGAAGCATCTATTATTTTCTCCACTACTCTAGATCACCAAGGAAGACTCCATTTTCTCCTCCACTAGCCTAGACCACCAGGGAAGCGTTCATTAACTTCTTCAGTACTCTAGGCCGCCTTGGAGGATCTATTAACTCCTTCACTAGCTTAGACCACCAATAAAGAGTATATTAACTCCTGCACTACCCTAGACAACCAGGGAAGCCTCCATTAACTCATTCATTACCGTAGACCACCGGGGAAGCATCCGATAACTCCTTCACTACCTGAGACCACCAGGAATGAGCACATTAACTCCTGCACTACCCTAGACCACCAGGGAAGCCTTCATTAAATACTTTACTACTATAGACCACCAAGGAAGTGTCCATTATCTCCTCCACTAGCCTAGACCACCAGGGAAGCATGCATTATCTTATTCAGTACCATAGTCTGCCATGGAGGTGTCTATTAACTCCTTCACTACCTTAGACCACCAGGAAAGAGTACCTTAACTCCTGCACTACCCTAGACCACCAAGGAAGAGTCCATTATCTCTTCCACTAGCCTAGACCCCCAGGGAAGCATCCATTATCTTCTCCACTAGAATAGACCACCAGAGAAGTGTCCATTCACTTCTTTAGTACCCTAGTCCGCCATGGAAACGTCTATTAACTCCTTCGCTACCTTAGACCACCAGGAAAGAGTACATTATCTATTGCACTACCCTAGACCACCAGGGAAGCCTTCATTAAATTTTTTGCTACCCTAGACCACCAAGGAAGCATCCATTATATCCTCCACTAGAATAGACCACCAGAGAAGCATCCATTCACTTCTTTAGTACCCTAGTCCGCCATGGAAATGTCTATTAACTCCTTCACTACCTTAGACTACCAGGAAAGAATACATTAAATGTTGCACTACCCTAGACCACCAGGGAAGCCTTCATTAAATATTTTACTACCTTAGATCACAAAGGAAGCATCTATTAACTTCTCCACTACCCTAGACCACCAAGGAAAAGTCCATTATCTCCTCCACTAGCCTAGACCACCAGGAAAGTGTCCATTAACTTCTTCGGTACCCTAGGCCATCATGGAAGAGTCCATTAACTCCTTCACTACCTTAGACCACCAACAAAGAGTTCATTAACTCCTGCACTACCCTAGGCCACCAGGGAAGTGTCCATTAACTCCTCCACTACCCTAGACCACCAGGGAAGCGTCCATGGACTCCACTAACCTAGACCACCAGGGAAGCATACATTACCTCCTCCACTACCCTTGACCACAAGGGAAGTGTCCATAAACTTCTCCACTACCCTAGACCAAACAAAACATTTTTAATATCTTATATGCCTGTACTGTAAAACTGCTGGTGAGTGAAGGTCTTGGAGAATAGACCCCCACCCATCATCCTAATGATAGGCCATGACCTTTAACGCAGATAGCAGCATGAGTGACCTGCAAGTTATTTCTATCCTATAAATACTCCGCACCCAGTAATTCCAAATCCAAGAAACACTTATTCTGTTGATAAAAATCGGTTTATTAGAGAAGTCTCTGGAGCAAATCACATGGCCACATTTAGTAAAGATTTTAGCTTTGGTCTCGGATGTACAATGGGTTTTGCTCTCTTGCTCAGATGTCTCTTGTGGCCTCTACAGTAAATGACATCAGGGCGGATCTTATCACGACTTTTCTCTACAGCGATGTGAATGTTCACGTCCTAGAAGAAGCAGAGGAGCGGGTGGTCCTGGACACAAGAACAGGATGAGGTGACATGTTGACCTCGGCATCTAAGGGGTTTAACGGCCGAGATGACGACTGTGGGTCATGAGGATAAATCCCTATATTTATAAGCTTATAGAAAAGTGTTTTATGAGGAATTATTTAATATAATGTTATAACAGCCCACGTTTCCACCCGACATCAATTTTAATATTAACTATTAATATGATGCTGCTTAGTGGGGCATTGACTACAGTCATGTAAACTATAGCGAGGTCCCTTCATAGTCTGTGAGTTTGGGGTGTTACCTACGTGTATTGCATGATCTGATCTAACCTCACCTTTACAAACGTTTTTCAGCAGTGAACCTGATATATATTATTATGTAATATCCGAAAACTCGGGACAAACAGCATTTAATACTGTTTGGTAAATAGATTTGCCGATTCTTTTTCGAGCGTTTGTCATTACTGTCCCAAACCCATAACAGCAGTTACATGAGCTGAGGTAAATGAATCAGCCAAACGGTACAGCAACCACAATATATATACAAGTTAAAAAACCCAAAAAACATTTCTGTGGCAGCGCTCCATATCCGTAATAGCGTTAAATGATAACATTCGCTCTGCCAGCAGCCACCACTAGGGAGAGCTTATAAGCTTACTGCATACATTTCTTACATTGAATTCAATATTAAAACAATATTCAGTCAGCTCCTCAACTCCCCCTAGTGGTGGCTGAAAGCAGAAAGAATATAATTATTTTACTATATCTACGTAGGAATTTGGAGCGATGTATTAGAAAAAGCAGATCACCAACTGCTATAAAGATATATTAAAGACGTGGCCTAGTTTAAGCCCTAGGGCTGCAAAGTTTTTTTGTTTTTTCATCTATGCATTTTATAAACCATCATTATTTTATTTTTCTGTTGATGTATTCGCATGAAGGCTTATATGTTGCAGTGTGAACTCTATATTTTGTAATCACCATTTTGGGGTACATAAGATGTATGGAAAAACTTGTATTTTTGTGTTTTGTTTTCCTCGCGTACACAGTGCGGTATAAATAACATGTTAACTTTAATCAGCGGGTCGTTAAGACTACAGTAATTCCAAATTTATATAATTTTTTTTAAAGTTTTACTACTTTTGGACAATAAAAATCCCTTTTTATTGTCCACATTTTTTTGTGGTGCCCACGTTTTTTCTTTAATTTACCATTGACGGTGCTTTGTGAGGGATGTTTTTTTTGGTGAAATATGCCAATCAACTGGTTGAAAATGTTGCCAGTAGATCAGACAATAAACTGACTTATAGATGGATTCCACCATTGGCTGCCCTCTGAGTGCGGTAAAAATGGAAGACTGCATGCCCCATCAACTTTTGGGGCCTTTGGCACAGACTTATTGCCTAATTGCCCATTCAGCTGGTGCTGACTTCAAACTTCTTCTATCTTAAGTCTTCTATTCTGTTTTTATTTAGTGCTGTGTGGTGGTAGGATGACAAAAAGTTCTTTAGGGACCATTTAATTTGGTGCAATCATCACTTTTTAGCAGGGAAGTAGGTGATATGATTTATATTGAAATCACTTGTGGTTGACATCATGCCATATGGCAAAAACTTCTCCTCTGAGCATAGAAGGATGGCATATTTCTATATTTAGCATTTATAGTACATGGCTAATAGTTTTCTATAGAAGTAGACAGCAGTCATTGACTATTCCTCTATGGTAGTTGTGCTGCTTATTGCGGTAATTACTTGCACAAAGAGCCTTGTCTTTCTTTATGCCACGTTTGACATAAAATAATAATAATCTTTATTTATATAGCGCCAACATATTACGCAGCACTTTACAATTCAGAGGGAACATGAACAGACAATATCAGACATTACATAGTGACAAAGCTAATTCACAATTAAAACAAGAGGAGTGAGGACCCTGCTCGCAAGAGCTTACAACCTATGAGGAAATAAGGGAGACACAAAATGTAAAAAGTGCTAATTAAGTACAATGGTCCAGCCATCTTTTATACACACGGGATAGTACACATAAAGCTGCATATCCATCACCAGCCAGTATGTGTGTATGACAGACATGAATTGCATTAGGGTGCAAGGAGTGAGGGGGTCAGGTTCTGATGACTAATGTAAAAAGGTCGCCAGGAAAAGGAGTTAAATTAGGGAATGTTATAGGCCTGTCTAAAAAGATGTGTTTTCAGGGCACGTTTAAAACTGTGGATGTTGGGAATTAATCTGATTGTCTGGGGTAGCGCATTCCAGAGGAATGGTGCAGCACGAGAGAAGTCTTGGAGATGGGAGGTTCAGATTATGGTGGATCTTAATCTAAGGTTGTTGGCAGAATGTAGAGCACGGGTAGGCTGGCAGACAGAGATGAGGGAGGAGATGTATGGTCGTGCAGCACTGTGGAGAGCTTTGTGCGTAAGAGTAATACGTTTGAATTTAATTCTGCAGAGGATGGACAACCAGTGCCGTGACTGGCACAGGGTAGAGGTACTGGTGTAGAGGTCCAGTGCAGTGACTGGCACAGGGTAGAGGCATTGTTGTAGAGGTCCAATGTATTGATTGGCACAGGGTAGAGGCATTACTATAGCAGTCCAGTGTAGTGACTGGCACAGGGTAGAGACATTGGTGTAGCGGTGCAGTGCAGTGACCGGCACAGTGTAGAGGCATTGGTGTAGAGGTCCAGTGCAGTGACTGGCAAGAGGCGTTGGTGTAGCGGTTGGTCAGAAAGATGAGTCTGACTACTGCATAAAGGATAGATAGGAGACGGGAGAGTTTAATGAGAGGAAGACCGATTAGTAATAAGTTACAGAAGTCAAGACGAGAGTGAATCAGAGGGACAATGAGAGTTTGGGCTGTTTACACAGTAAGAAAAGGGTGGATTCTGGAGATCTTTTTGAGGTGAAAGTGACAGGAGCGCTGAGTCCCCCACTGATCACTAAAATGAAGCGGCAGAAGCGCTCGGGTGAGTGCTGTGCCGCTTCGTTTCTGATCTGCTTTCCTCGTAGCGATGTACGGGGTCAATAGAAAGTCTATGAGTCTGTACACCGCTGGATTTGCTTGCCCAGGAAAGTTGAGCAGAAACAAAGTGGCATAGCGCTCACCAGAGCGCTTCTGCCACTTAGTTTTAGCAATCGGTGGAGGTCTCAGTGCTCGGACCCCCACTATTCAAAACTTCTGACACGTGCCAAAAGTTTTTTTAAAGTTCAGTTACACTTTAAGTTTATGACTGTCAATATACAAAGGCACTCAGAAGTCTTCAAGAGATGATATCTGTAGGTGATGACACTTATAAGAAACATCATAAACCTTATATTTTAAAGAAACATGTCAAGAATAAATATTGTTCAGGTGAATTTGGATATTTAAAAAATTACACGATACAGAAGTTATGCAACCCATTAATTAATACCTCTTTTGCACTGGCTGGACATATCAGAATTAAAGCTGCTTCAGAAATTCATAATATATCTCAGGGGTCTTTGATAGATATGAAGCCCTCCCTCGTCTTGGTAATCGAAGTTGGCCTCAGTGATCAGCTGCGGGTCAAACCTCAGAAACCCCCGGCGATCAGTAATGCAAAGAAAGTCTATAGTCCATATACAACTAACCCAACCCCACCCAGAAGGGGCAAAAAAGTGCATCAGAGTCAAAAGGGCACAACACAGCCGAGAGCTTCTGCCCTTTAGCTCCAGGGGTCTTTGAGGGTCTCACCACTCACACCCTCACCAATTAAATCTTCTAACATAGTAGACGTTTTTGAAATAACAGTGGTCCTTTAAAGGGGTTTTCCATGATAGGACAACCGATGACCTATCCACCGGTGCATTTCTGACATACAGACCCCGCACCGATCAGCTACTCTGGCTGTCTACGTGCACCGGACATCCATGCCGGAAGAAGATGGCTCCGGTCATGGAATAGCGGCTGACCTGCAGTACTGCAGCTCTGCTCCTATTCAAGTGAATAGGAGCAGATATGCAGTTCTGTAGAATGGCCGCTATGCAGTGGTCGGAGTCATCTGCTTCCGCCTCCGAATACTGCATCCTATTCCAAACATCTGGTGCCTGGAGGCAGCCGGAGTGGCTGATCGGTGCGGGGTCCAGGTGTCTAACCTGCACCGATCACATACTTATGACCTATCCACTGGATAGGCCATCAGTTGTCCGATCGTGGAAGACCCCTTTAACATCTGAACATTTCTGATAATCCAAAAAGTAACGGGCAAGGGCCACGAAAACAATAAGGGATGGATGTGGCTAAATGTTCTGCTTCCAGCTCAAGTTGCGACTTTAATTTGAAGGGCACATTAACCAATGGAGCATAAGTGAACGTAAATGTTCTTGATCATTTAGAGGGCCATGACTGACTCTCAGGGCAACAATCGTCTATATGTTAAAAGCTTTTCTCCATTTATAATTATGAAGCCGTCGGCTCAGTTCATATAGCTAATTATGATTTAAAGAGGCTCTGTCACCAGATTTTGCAACCCCTATCTGCTATTGCAGCAGATAGGCGCTGCAATGTAGATTACAGTAACGTTTTTATTTTTAAAAAACGAGCATTTTTGGCCAAGTTATGGCCATTTTTGTATTTATGCAAATGAGGCTTGCAAAAGTCCAAGTGGGTGTGTTTAAAAGTAAAAGTCCAAGTGGGCGTGTATTATGTGCGTACATCGGGGCGTTTTTAATACTTTCACTAGCTGGGCGTTCTGATGAGAAGTATCATCCACTTCTCTTCACAACGCCCAGCTTCTGGCAGTGCAGACACAGCCGTGTTCTCGAGAGATCACGCTGTGACGTCACTCACAGGTCCTGCATCGTGTCAGACGAGCGAGGACACCGGCACCAGAGGCTTCAGTTGATTCTGCAGCAGCATCGGCGTTAGCAGGTAAGTCGATGTAGCTACTTACCTGCAAACGCTGATGCTGCTGCAGAATCAACTGTAGCCTCTGGTGCCGGTGTCCTCGCTCGTCTGACACGATGCAGGACCTGTGAGTGACGTCACAGCGTGATCTCTCGAGAACACGGCTGTGTCTGCACTGCCAGAAGCTGGGCGTTGTGAAGAGAAGTGGATGATACTTCTCATCAAAACGCCCAGCTAGTGAAAGTATTAAAAACGCCCCGATGTACGCACATAATACACGCCCACTTGGACTTTTACTTTTAAACACACCCACTTGGACTTTTGCAAGCCTCATTTGCATAACTACAAAAATGGCCATAACTTGGCCAAAAATGCTCGTTTTTTAAAAATAAAAACTTTACTGTAATCTACATTGCAGCGCCTATCTGCTGCAATAGCAGATAGGGGTTGCAAAATCTGGTGACAGAGCCTCTTTAATGCTTTAGGAACGCCCTGTGATTACATAATCTCGTCTGTCTTTGTATATTATACTGTTTGTCTGACAGAAGATAAATGCATTATAAGCCTCTCAGTGACAACAAAAAAATCATTTGTACTCCCTATTAATGGGGGAAGGGTCTCAAAAAGTAAGGTCCCCTGCTATTTATTTTTTGCATAAAATAGTCCTGAGGAAAGTGATAAAGCGTGGCCGCCATTTTGTGAGGCTCAAGGAGTCACAGCTCGTGGCCTGCTGCTCATCCACATCACCTCCAGGGCCGTGCATTGCCCATGGTAAATAGACTGTGCAGTACATCTCCCTATAGGGAAGCATTTGTGTGGTGCATCTGCCATGAGCCTGACCCTGCAAGGGGGCACACAGCAGCTCAGCGGCGCTAAGTTCTATCCAGCATGGCAGTTGGTCCTCCTCTAACGTATATGTAATGACATGCGGTGATTGCACTCCGCCACTTGTGGGGAACACTGCGGCACTATCCATTTCAACTATTTTAAGTCTATACGGCATGTTTGCATGATATAAGATATGGGACGTACGAGTAAGGTTAAGGAGCCTAAAAAGCTGACAGAATTCTTCCACCCTCCTGAGGGAAATACGCCTCAGCATAGCTTGCGCTCTAAAACTACCATGGCGTGCTCCTCGCCAGCTAAAAGCGGCAGCAGTGGTGGTACTTGTAGTCCCATTCAGACCCCAACAACATCCTTGATAAAAGAAACAATGGCGCGTATGTTATCTACACTACGTAAATCTCTTCAGGAAGACTTCCAAGTTATGCTTCACACACTGCAAGCTGATATAGAAAGCATCAGTGATCGTACGGATCGCTTAGAATCTAAGATGGCTAAGCTCACTGGGTCGCACAACGGTCTTATTGATAAAGGAAGCAGTATGGAGGATGAGCTGGAGATACAGGCCTCTAAACTCACTGATGCAGAAGATCGCTCTCGCAGAAACAATGTGAGGCTAAGGGGCATCCCGGAATCCATTTCTAACGACCAACTGTATAAGTATGTAGTGGACATAGTCTCTGCTCTGCTACCAGATATCTCTGAAATGGAGAAGGTGCTTGACCGCATTCACAGACTGCCGAAACCTAAGTCTGTGGCTCCCTCACTACCCAGGGATGTTATCACCAGATTTCATTTCTTTTATATAAAGGAGGCCTTCATTTAACGTTTCAAACAAAATTCTCTCCTGCCGGATGCCTGCAGAGATATCACAGTCTTCACTGATTTATCAGCTGCCACTCTTGCTAAAAGGAGGGAATTTGCAGCATCTACAAGACTCTTCCGAGACCGTGGCATACCCTATCGATGGGGCTTTCCGGTTAAGCTCCTGGTCCACAAGGATGGGTCTCTCCATGTTCGGTCTTCTCCGACACAGGCGGCGAAAGCCATCAAGGATTGGAACTTATTACCTCCCTCTTCTTCTCCTCGCCCATCTGCTCAAGGAACTTCTCCTCGTGGTCCAACAAGTATTGAGGAGGAATGGCAGGAATTACCGGCCGAGTGATTAGTGTTTGGTACATTTTCTCTTGCGTGTGTAAAATGCATATTTTCTTTTCAGGTGGTACCCACGGTCAGGCTGTGGAAACTGTTGTACAAAATAGTATGGCAAGGCAGTTAGGATTAGCTCTTAAACTTTCTTCAGTGCCTGACTTATCTTGATGTCTTTGCCACCTGTTAATCTTCCCACCAGTGGGGCGCTTGACGAGATATGTTCTCGTAACTGTTATGACAAGCCTTTTATAAGTTGATACTGTGAATACGAGTCCCTATAGTGGCGGAGTGTCCTCTCTGCCTGTGCACTTTTAGTGCTTCTTTAAATACCCCCCGATCACACTTTGTTTGTGAGGTTCATAGGTGTATGTGTATGGCTTTATACTTATACTCCAGAATTATGCCCTCACTCCTTTGGCTAACACATCTAATGTGTGGCCTTGTTGAACACTGCTTTTATATGCGGTTTATTTGTTGTGGTCGTGATGTCTTTTGTAATATGTCTGGTACTAATACTTACAACTTTTTCTTTATGGATCAGGTACGCCTTGCTTTTACTTGTTTAAGATGGTGTTTAAAATTCTCTCCCTGAATGCTCATGGGCTTAATAGCCCATATAAAACATCTAGTTTGTGGAAGGAAGTCTTACAATCAAAGAGTGACATTATCTGTGTCCAAGAAACTCACTTCAAACATTCTGCCTCGCCTAAATGTTTGCATGCCCGTTTTCCTCATATTTTCACTGCAAATAATGAGTAAGAAAGCTGGGGTGCTCTTAGCAATTAAGGATACACTGGCCTTTTCCTATAGGAATTCATGGGCAGACGTACAAGGGAGATACTTGATTATCACCTGTGATATCAATAACAAAACATTCACCTTAGTTGGGGTATATGCCCCCAATCAAAGACAAATCTCTTTTCTTAATAAGCTTCTTAAATTAGTAAATAAGGTCAAACAGGGATCCCTTATAGTGTGTGGAGATTTTAATATTACATCTTATCCTGACATGGATTCTACGAATGTGGTTGGTAGGGGCAAACCCTCTATAGCAGTTACTGAAAGACAGTTACTGAAAGAAGAACACTTGCATGATATATGGAAATACTTACATCCTGGGGAAAGAGATTGCACTTCTCCCATACCCATAATTCTTATACGAGAATAGATATGTTTATCATAGATCGTGAATTGGTGCAAGCAGTGGAATCAGCTTCTATTGGACATATTACATGGTCTTATCACGCACCAATTTTACTCACTGTTTTAGAAAAATATAATTTCCACAACCATAGACCATGGCGTATGAATACATATCTTCTGAATATGCCTAAACACAAAAAAAACTTTAGCAGCAGCTATTCAGTTACTTTGAACTTAACTTATCCCCTGAAATTTCTGCATCCACACTTTGGTGTTGCCACAAAGCAGTTATACGTGGAGAATTTATTACATAAGCGGCTTTCGAAAAGAAGCAGAGAGAGTCGTGTAAACACTCCATACTGACACAGTTATATCACCTGGAACGATTGAATAAGTTGAAGCCTAATGCTCAAATTGCGGCACAGATTAGAGAACTTCATAAACAACTCCACTTATTGATGTTGTACAAATACGAATTGGCTTTGAAACGGATGAAGGCGCATTTCTATGTAGCCGGAGATAAAGCTGGGGCTACACTTATTAGAAGAGTTAAAAAATATCAGGCCAGAAGTACAATAGGTTTCATTGACCATCCTACAAAAGGCAAAGTTCACAATCCGGTGGATATTGAGGATACATTCGTTGCATATTATGAGAAGTTATACAATTTAAACACAGATGAGACGGTTCCCCAGCCTACAGACAAGCTGATTGAGGAGTTCCTTCGCGGACTAGATCTCCCAAAGCTAGATGACTTACAGGAGCATTTAAAGATTCTGTTTGTATCAGTAGAAGACATAGGGAAAGCTATTAAAAGCTCGAAAGCCCCGGGTCCTGATGGGATTCCAGGAGAGTACTATAAAACTTTTCCTGACCTCTTATCAGACGCTTGGGCCCAAGTGTTTAATGCCTCAGTACAAGTGGGTTCCTTCCCTAAGGAAATGCTGGCAGCTACAATTATTGCATTGCCAAAACCTGGGAAGCCACCAATATCACCAGGTAATTTTAGACCAATATCTCTGTTAAGTACGGATTTGAAATTGTTTGCAAAAATCTTGGCCCTTAGGTTGGACCCTCTCCTTCCCTCACTGATAAATGTAGACCAAGTTGGGTTTGTCAAGCACAGACAAGCTACTGACGGTACTAGAAGAATGATTGCCTTAATTCATATTGCTCAGTCTTCTGTTGTACCTACGGTGTGCCTCAGCTGAAAATTGGATGCCGAAAAGGCTTTTGACAGGGTTCATTGGGGCTTCCTGTCAAAGGTTCTTACTAAATTTGGGTTTGTGGGGTGGATCCATAGAGCTATAAAGTCAATGTATACCTTAGCTTCAGCCCAGACTTTCATATCAGGGATAATCTCCAAATCCTTTTGCTTGTCAAATGGTACAAGACAGAGGTGCCTCCCTTTGACTGCTAATCTTCATTTTGATAATGGAGCCATTTGCTTAGTCTATAAGATCTCACCAGAATGTCATAGGTATTTCCGTCGGTAATGTGCAGCATAAAATTGGACTGTATGCTGATCATGTGATCTTGACTGTCACCTCCCCGGTTCAATCTCTTCCCCATGTCCTGGAGAGTATAGTCGCCTTCAGTAAAGTATCTTATTATAAAATTAATGATTCCAAATCTGCAATGTTACCGATTCACGTTTAAATCTCTTAAAAATAAACATATTTCTAAACTAGTTCCATTCAGCTGGGTGGAAGGCCATATATCTTACCTAGGCATTAAACTTATGGCTAACTCAGCGGATATAGTTGCCTTTAACTTTAAAGATCTCTGTTCCTCCATTAAGGCTCAAATTCAGCAGGTCTCTGATGTTATTATATCATGGGTGGGTAGGATAAACCTAGTAAAGATGTGGCTCATGCCGAAGATTCTTTACTATTTGAGAACTATCCCTCTACAAATACCATTGAGGGTTATTACTGATTTACAATCCACACTTCTTTAATTTATATGGGCGAATAAAAGGGCTCGTATCTCTAAAGCTTTAATGACTACCCATGTGTCTAGGGGTGGCTTCGGTGTACCAAATATCTATCTGTATTACATGGTCGCTGCCCTGGCGGCTGTTAGGTATTGTTGGGACCCAAAGGTTAAAACTCAGTGGACACAAATAGAGAGTGTCCATACCTTTCGATCAGATATTAAAGCTACCTTACTGGGTGTTTTAGTAGGTTTGCAAACTGACCTTTGCTCTTTACCTACGACTAGGCATATGATTCAGATATGGAGCAAAGCGGTTAAGGTGTATAAAGTGTATCATTGTTCCTTAATGAAATGCCCATTAATATACCTTTCCCAATGGATACCTAATTTGGACCTCTCAGTGTGGTGCCAATCAGGCATACAGCAGATATCTGTCCTGTTTGATGGGTTGCAAATACGCTAGTTTGCAGAATTACAGGCTAAATTCCATATCCCGAATACTCACTTGTTTATGTTTCTGCAAATTAGGCACTTTCTTCAGAGGGGTTCAGCTTACTTGTCCTTAAACACCCACAGCTCATTTCTCAAATTGAAATACATGTCTCAGTGGGAGACGGATATGTGTCGGGAATTCTTGGAGGAGAACTGGAGGGCTGCTTTACATCACTCACATAGGATATTCAAATGTGTTAATCATATAGAAGCCATTAGGAAAATTCAGTTTTGATGGTATCTCACACCGGTGCGGCTACAACATATGCAAGCCGGGGCTTCTCCTTTGTGTTGAAGGGAATGTGGAGCAAGGGGAACATTATTTCATTTATGGCGGACATGTAAATCAGTCTACCCATTCTGGAAGTGTATCTTCCACTACATATCCGAATTAATGGGAGCAGAACTTTTACCTTCCTCTGCGTTGGCTTTATTGGATATGCAAATGGATGAGATTCCTTTAGAATATAGGTGGCCAATAAGCCATATTCTTATCGCTTCCAGAATCTCTCAGAGGTCCTAAACAGGGGTTATCTTCACTTCTATTACAAATTGCACTTTGCTACATCTAAAGGTATAGGCAGAAGTGTTTGTCTCAATGGGCCCCTTGGACGGAGTTACCTCATGTTCAACTTCTGCTCCGTAAGAACTCACTCTGTGAATGTATCTGTGCTAATTTATACATGGTTTTCGTATTCTGTACCATCCTGTTCCTTTTTGGCATCTACTATGTACAATTTCTTGTATTTATCACCACCACTTTTTGTATGTCTGTTTTTATGTTTGTTTGTCTGTTAATACGTCAGTATGTCAACGTCCGAGACACGTTTCTGATAGCTAAAGGTGCAAGCTTTTTCTGTGTTCTGTATACAATACTGTGAGACTATATCATTGGGATTTTGTATACTTCTGTATTGTACTTTGGAAAAAATAAAAACCA
The DNA here is from genome assembly GCF_050947455.1 of Rhinoderma darwinii. Taxonomy (NCBI): domain Eukaryota; kingdom Metazoa; phylum Chordata; class Amphibia; order Anura; family Rhinodermatidae; genus Rhinoderma; species Rhinoderma darwinii. Next base: position 104,495,058 of record NC_134691.1, on the reverse strand, counting down.
ATTGAATTTCAAAATTAACAAATAACATGGACATTACAGCCGGACAACCCCTTTAACCCCTTAGTGGCCACTAATACGCCTTTTAACGTCATTCACTACTGGGCTTTAGGCTAGGCTGACGCCTTTTCACGTCAGCCTAGTCTAAGTCCTGCACGGGTCTCCCGTGCAGGCTGGTGCCGGGGCTCTGCTGTCTGATGACAGCTGAGCTCCTGCTCCAACGCCCGCGATCGAAGTTTACTTAGATCGCGGCCGTTTAACCCGTTAAATGCCGCCGTCAATAGCGACCGCGGCATTTAACTTTGTTTACAGAGGGAGTGCGCTCCCTCTCTCACCCATCGGCGGCCCGCGAATGCAATCGCGGGTCTCCGATGGGGTGTCATGGCAGCCGGGGGACTGATAAAAGCCCCCAGGTCTGCCCTGGACATATGCCTGTTAGGACGCGCCGGAGGCACGTCCTAACAGATTGCCTGTCAGATTTACACTGACAGGCAATAATGCTCTGGTATACGAAGTATACCAGAGCATTATAGCAGCGATCGGAATATCGCACAGTAAAGTCCCCTAGTGGGACTAATAAAATCAGTCATCAAAGTGAAATAAAGATTATTAATAAAAAGTACAGTAAAAAAATAAATAAAACCATTTTTTCCATAAAAAGTGGTTTTATTTAGTAAAAGTGTAAAAAAAAAAAAAAAAGTACACATATGTGGTATCGCCGCGACCGTAATGACTCCATTAATAAAGTTAATATGTAATTTAAACCGCAAAGTGAACACCGTAAAAAAAAAACGCCAAAAACTATGGCGAAATTGCAATTTTTTTCCATTGCCCCCCAAAAAAGTCATAATAAAAATGAATCAATAAGTCCCATGCACCCCAAAACAGTACCATTCAAAACTACGTCTTGTTCCGCAGAAAACAAGCCCAAAAAATCACTACATTGATGGAAAAATAAAAAAATTACGGCTCTTGGAAAGCGACGATGCAAAAACAAATAATTTTAGTTCAAAAGTGTTTTTATTGTGCAAAAGTCGTAAAACATAAAAAAACCTCCACATATGTGGTATCGCCGTGATCGTACCGACCCATAGAATAAAGGTAACATGTTAATTACGTCGCACAGTGAACGGCGTCAATTTAAAAACGCATAGAACAATGGCGGAATTTCAGTTTTTGTTTATAATCCCCCCCAAAAAGGTTAATAAAAGTTAATATAAAAATTATATGTACCCAAAAATGGTGCTATTAAAAAGCACAACTAATCCCGCAAAAAACAAGTCCTCATACAGCTATGTAGACGAAAAAATAAAAACGTTATAGCTCTTTGAATGCGACTATAGAAAAACGAATAAAATAGCTTGGTCATTAAGGGCTAAAATGGGCTGGTCACTAAGGGGTTAAAGGAAAGGGGTTATAAAAAAAAAATTATTATTATTATTTTGTGTGTTTAATGTGAACCAGTATCTATTTAAATATTATATTTCATGTGGTCTGGATTCCGGGGTGGTACTGATCTACCTCTCTGGCTGGATGGAAGGTTCTGAGCAACCTCTGTGATCTTACTCCATGCGCTATGTCTGTCTGTGTTTCCCTTTGTTGTCCGGTGTCTTGTGTTGGTGTTATATTATATTTGTGGCACTTATACATACCAACTCTTACTTCACTGGGGCCTGGTCCCCATGTTTATTGCACTATCTTGATGTGAACATGGTACAGTTAGTACCACCGTATTTTGATCCATACTTACTTTAGATGGCTGGGAGGTTACCTCCCACTGATGTTCATGCATTTCATATACTGTTCATATATTGTGAAAATTTGTATTTTGTACTGCGTGCAAATTTTTTGGCAATGGTGTACAATGTTTTATATGCTGTTATTTTTTTTTTCAAAATAAAAATCTTGATAAAGAAAAAAAATATTATATTTCATTTATTTTTTTCAAATTTTTTTTCATTTACACTTTTTTTTATGGGGGCTGCCATTATTTATTACATCTGTGTATGTGTCTCTTCACAGCACAGATGCAATAAGTCAGCTACAGGGCACAGACGATAGGATCTCTTATGCTTCTGCCATTCTGACTTAACTGTGCATGTTCTGTGACATGCGCAGTTCACAGCTACCATCATAGAAGCTGGTTTATAGGAGGGAAAGCTGGCGCCATTTTCTTGAAGACCAGCAGCACGGCAGGTGAGGGTGTGTGTGTGTGTGTGTGTGTGTGTGTGTGTGTGTGTGTGTGTGTGTGTGTGTGTGTGTGTGTGGGTGTGTGTGGGTGTGCGGGAAGGCGGGTGCTTGTGGGGGTAGGGGAGGGTTTGTGTGTGCGTGCAGGAGTGGGGGGGGGTTCTTGTGGGGGTTTGCGGAGCATCTGCATGTGGGGTTTATTTATTTATTTCAGTTACTTATATAGCACCAACATATTACACAGCGCTGTACAGAGGTCCTCTTTTTTTCTGTCCCCATTGGAGCTCACAATCTAAATTCCCTATTGGTATGTTTTTGGGGTGTGGGAGGAAACCAGAGTACTAGGAGGAAACCCACGCACACACAGGGAGAACATACAAACTCCATGCAGATGTTGTCCTTAGTTGGATTTGAACCCAGGACCCCAGCGCTGCAAGGCAATAGTGCTAACCACTGAGCCCCATGCTGGGGTTGGTGCGTGGGTTTGAGGAATGGCTGCATGTTGTATATCTACTTACCGGATTCTGTATTTTACAGGTAGCCTCACCATTCACAGTCGCCGCTGGGTCACGTGATCTTCACTGACTCTTTGGACCCAAAGTCAGTGTCTCAATGCAAGTCTATGAGAGCCTCGATGGCAGTCTCATATACTCACGCTGACACACTAATCCTCGGTTTCTACATCAGACGCTAAATGACTCAAAGTGCAGATCACTAGACCCAGCGGCAACAGCCAGGAATGCAGGAGCTACCCGTGAGATACAGCATCAGGTAAGTGGATATACAACATTACATTTCACCACATATTAATAAGGGGGAGAGGGTGGGGAAAAAAAATACACACTGGAATGTTTTTTTTAACCAATTCTCAAAATGACCTAAAAGCTATCATATAAAATGCAGGCCATGACTTCTACAAAAGGAAGACGAATCACTGTCATTGGTTCTTAGTTCACTGCCTGCTAGTAATCTCAGGCTGAAATTTGGTGTTGATGAACAGCGGATAAAAAGGGTTATTGCCATTGACAACACCTGTAAAGTAAATACTTTGAAAGTAAATCCATCAAGTGGAATATTATGGAATTAGGGGGAGTTTTCTAGTGCTAGCTGAAGTTACAGTCAAGCAGTAAGGTCGTAGAGTTGTTTCCATGTATCTCTATATTGTAGCCGTTTCTAAATGAAGCATGCAGCGATCAAAATAAATGGTGTTGGCTATTTTAGTACATGATGGCTTCACTGGTATATGGCACTCAAGAGCATGTGCTATGTTTTGAGAACATAAACCCGTTTTTCTTCACAGTACCTGGTGACGCGGATAGTCTCAATGGTCTACCAGACCAAGGGGAAAAAAAATAAATCACATCTTTGAACCTCATTTGCCCAAACACAGTGTAGCCAATGTGAATAAATGTAAAGTTATGCATCTGGGTACTAATAATCTGCATGCATCATATATCCTAGGGGAAGCTAAACTGGGAGAGTAACTTGTGGAGAAGGATCTGGGTGTACTTGTTTATTATAGAATCAGCTGATTGACATTTGCATGCTGTTATTTAGCCTAAGGCCAGCAAGATACGGTTGTGTATTAACCAGTTAGTGACCGGCCCATCGTGTTTCTACGTCGGTCACTAACGGGCCTTATTCCGATGCCATAGACTTTTTACGTCGCGGCATCGGAATAAGTAAACAGAGCAGGGAACTGTCAGATCTCCCTGCTCTCAGCTGCTAGAGGCAGCCGAGGGCTGGGAGCGTCCCTGCTCTGCCGGGTGAGATCGATATTAGTATCGATCTCACACGTTTAACCCCTCAGATGCGGTGCTCAATAGCGAGCACCGCATCTGAGTGGTTTTGGAGAGAGCGAGGGAGCTCCCTCTCTCCCCCACCGATACGATCGCCGAGTGTCTGTGTCTCTAATGGCAGCCGGGGGTCTAATAAAGGCCCCCAGGTCTGCCTGGAGTGAATGCCTGCTAGATCATGCCGCAGGCATGACCTAGCAGATGCCTGTCCGTGTTAAACGGCCAGGCAGTAATACACTGCAATACAAAAGTATTGCAGTGTATTATAAATGCGATCGCAGAATCGCATATTATAGTCCCCTAATGGGACTAGTAAAAAAGTGAAAAAAAAGTTTAATAAAGTTAATTAAAAAAAAAAATGTGAAAAAAAATGAAAAACCCAGCTTTTCCCCTTACAGAATGCTTTACTATTAAAAAAACAAAATAAAGTTAAAAAGTTACACATATTTGGTATCGCCGCGTCCGTAACGACCCCGACTATAAATCTATTACATTATTTAACCCGCACGGTTAACGCCGTAAAAAAAAAAAAAAAAAACTATGGAAAAATTGCTGTTTTCTGTGAATACTGACTTTAAAAAAATTTAATAAAAAGTGATCAAAAAGTCGCATCTACTCCAAAATGGTACCAATAAAAACTACAAGTCGCCCCGCAAAAAAAAAGCCCTCATACAACCGCATCGGCGAAAAAATAAAAACGTTACGGCTCTTCAAATATGGAGACACAAAAACAAATAATTTTGAAAAAAAAACGTTTTTACTGTGTAAAAGTAGTAAAACATACAAAAACTATACAAATTTGGTATCGTTGCAATCGTAACAACCCGCTGAATAAAGTTAGTGTTATTTATATCACACGGTAAACGGCGTAGATTTAGGACGCAAAAAAGAGTGGCAAAATTTCAGATTTTTTTCTATTCCCCCCCCAAAAAAAAGTTAATAAAAGTTAATCAATAAATAATATGTACCTCAAAATGGTGCTATTAAAAATACAACTTGTCCCGCAAAAAACAAGACCTTATACAGCTATGTCGACACAAATATAAGAAGGTTATAGCTCTTGGAATGCGACGATTGAAAAACTTAAAAAATAGCTTGGTCATTAAGGTCCGAAATAGGCTGGTCATTAAGGGGTTAAAAGAGGCATGGACTAACAAGACAGGGATCTAATATTACCACTTTACAAAGCATTAGTGCAAGAGATGTCGAATGGGGGGGGGGGGTGATTAACTTGCACATTGAGTGCTAAAAAGTTTGTGAACCCCTCAGAACTTTCTACATAAATTTTACATAAAACTACATCAGTCCTAAAAGTAGATAAAGAGAACCAAATCAAGCAAATGAGTCAATATTAGACTTAGTCATTGATTGAGGAAAATTATCCAATATCACATATCTGAGTGGCAATGGGATGTGAACCTTTGCTTTCAGTATCTGGTGTGACCCCCTTGTGCAGCAATAACTGCAGATAAACGTTTCCGGTAATAGTTGATTAAAACTTTGGCTTGGAGTTATTTTAGCCCATTCTTCCATACAAAACTGCTTCAACTCTGTTGGCGGGTTTCCTCCCAATAACTACTCGCTTCAGGTCCTTCCACAACATTTCTATTAGATTAAGGTCAGGACTGTGACTTGGCCATTCCATAACTTTATTCTTCTTTAACCATTCTTTAGTGGAACGACTTGTTTGCTTGGGGTCGTTGTCTTGCTACATGACCCATGTTCTCTTGAGATTCAGCTCACGGACAGATGTCCTGACATTTTCCTTTAGAATTTGCTGGCATTCAGAATTCATTGCCCCATCAATGATGGCAAGCCGTCCCATCCCAGACGCAGCAAAACAGGCCCAAACTATGATACTATCACCACCACCACCATGTTTCACAAATGGTATGGTTTTATGCAGTGTTTTCCTTTCTTCAAATAGAACGCTTCTTATTTAAACCAAAAAGCTTTATTTTTATGTCATCCGACCACAAAACATTGTTCCAGTAGCCTTCTGGCTTGTCCAGGTGATCTTTAGCAAACTTCAGACGGGCAGCATGTTCTTGTTTTTAGAGCAGTGGCTTTATCCTTGCAATCCTGCCATGTACACCATTGTTGTTCAGTGTCCTCATGATGGTGGACCCATGAACATTAGCTAATGTGAGAAAGGCCTTTAGTTGCTTAGAGGTCACCTCGGGTTCCTTTGTGACTTCGCAGGCTATTATACGCCTTGCTCTTGGTGTGATATTTGTTGGTCGATCACTCCTTGGGAGGGTAATAATGGTATTGAATGTTCTCCATTTGTACACAACCTGTCTTACTGTAGATTGGTTGAATCCAAACTCTTCAGAGATGGTTTTGTATCCTTTTCCAACCTGACTAGCATCAACAACTCTTCTTCTGAGCTCCTCAGAAATCTCCTTTGTTCGTGCCATGATAAACTTCCACAAACATGTGTTGTGAAGATTAGACTGATAGATCCCTGTTCTTTAAATAAATCAGGTCACCCACTTGTACCAGATTGTCATCACATTGATTGAAACCACCTGACTAACTCCACCTTCAAAATGATCTGCCAACTCTAAAGGTTCACATACTTTTGCCACTCACAGATATGATATTGGATCATTTTCGTGACTAAGGGCCTGTTCACATCACCGTCCGCTTTCCGTTCCGGGGTTCCGTCGGAGGGTTCCATCGGGTGAACCCCGCAACAGAAAGTGAAAGTGACATCACAGCTTCCGTTTCAGTCACCATTGATCTGAATGGTGACGGAAACATCGCTAATGGTTTCCGTTCGTCACCATTCCGGATGGTTTCCGGTTTTCAGATGGAATCAATAGCGTAGTCGACACCGCTATTGGAAAGCGAACAGTGATGTGAACAGGCCCTGAGTCTAATATTTTTGACTCATTTGTTTGATTTGGTTCTCTTTATCGACTTTGAAGACTTGAGAAAATCTGATGAAGCATTGCGTCAAATTTTTGAAGAAATATAGAAAATTCTGAAGGGTTCACAAACTTTCAAGCACCACTGTATAAGTATATAAATGGCCCTTACAAAAATGTAAAATGCGCAGAAAAGACAAGGGGGCACTCCCTTCATCTGGAGAAAAAAAAAAAGGTTCAACCCGCAGAGGCGACAAGCCTTCTTTACTGTGAGAACTGTGAATCTGTGGAATAGCCTACCACAGGAGCTGGTCACAGCGGGGACAGTAGATGGCTTAAACAAAGGTAAGAACGCTCTGAAGTTTACCCATATCCCTTCCTCCCATCTCTTGGTTGAACCTTATGCAAACGTGCCTTTTTCCAGTTTCCATAAGTTCCATTCGCTTCTACAGGAGTTACAGAAACCTTGTAGCTCAGCTTGCTGTGCAGAGATTCTCCAACCGGATGAAGCAGCCAGCAGCTGCCTTAATAGGCAGAATGTTTGGGAAATAGGTGCGGGTCTAAGGGTATGTTCACACGCTGAGCCAAAAACGTCTGAAAATACGGAGCTGTTTTCAAGGGAAAACAGCACCTGATTTTCAGACGTTTTTTGAGCAACTCGCGTTTTTTCTGCCGTTTTTGGAGCTGTTTTCAATAGAGTCTATGAGAAAACGGCTCCAAAAACGTCCCAAGAAGTGTCCTGCACTTCTTTTGACGAGGCTGTATTTTTACGCGTCGGCTTTTGACAGCGACGCGTAAAATGACAGGTCGTCGGCACAGTACATCGGCAAACCCATTGAAAGCAATGGGCAGATGTTTGCCGACGTATTGGAGCCGTTTTTTCAGCTGTAATTCGAGGCGTAAAACGCCTCCATTACGTCTGAAAATAGGTCGTGTGAACCCAGCCCAAGAGGTGGAACCCGCTGCGATCAAACATTTATGCCATAAATGTCTGTCATGACAGATCCCCTTTAACCCCTTAATGACCAGCCTATTTTAAACCTTAATGACCAAGCCATTTTTTACGTTTTTCCATCGTCGCATTCCAAGAGCTATGACTTTTTTATTTTTGCGTCGACATAGCTGTATAAGGTCTTGTTTTTTGCGGGACAAGTTGTATTTTTTAATAGCACCATTTTGAGGTATATATTATTTATTGATTAACTTTTATTAACTTTTTTTGGGGGTGGGAATAGAAAAAACACTGAAATTTCGCCACTCTTTCGCGTCCTAAATCTACGCCGTTTACCGTGTGGTATAAATAACACTTATTATTATTAGTAATTATTTGTTTTTGTGTCTCCATATCTGAAGAGCCATAACTTTTTTATTGTTCCGCCGATGCAGTTGTATGAGGGCTTTTTTTTTGCGGGAAGACTTGTAGTTTTTATTGGTACCATTTTGGAATAGGTGCGACTTTTTGAGCACTTTTTATCTAATTTTTTTAAAGTCAGGATTCACAGAAAACAGCAATTTTGCCATAGTTTTTAATTTTTTTTTTACGACGTTCACCGTGCTGGTTAAATAATGTAATAGCTTTATAGTCGGGGTCGTTACGGACGCGGCGATACCAAATATGCGTAACTTTCTTTACTTTATTTTGTTTTTTTAATAGTAAAGCAGTTTGTAAGGGGAAAAAGTGGGTTTTTCATTTTTTTTAAATTAACTTTATTAAACTTTTTGACTAGTCCCACTAGGGGACTTTAATATGCGATTCTCCGATCGCTATTATAATACACTGCAATACTTTTGTATTGCAGTGTATTACTGCCTGTCCGTTTAAAACGGACAGGCATCTGCTAGGACATGCCTCTGGCATGACCTAGCAGGCATTCACTACAGGCAGACCTGGGGGCCTTTATTAGGCCCCCAGCTGCCATCGGAGACACAGACACTCGGCGATCTTATCGCCGGGTGTCGGTGGGGGAGAGAAGGAGCGCCCACTCTCCAAAACAACTCCAATGCGGTGCAAGCTATTGAACACCGCATCTGAAGGGTTAAACGGGTGAGATCGATACTTATATCGATCTCACACCTTCGAGCAGGGACGCCCCCAGCCCTCAGCTGCCTCTGGCAGCTGAGAGCAGGGAGATTTGACAGCTCCCTGCTCTGTTTATTTATCCTAATGCAGTGCCGTAAAAAGGCTTATGCATCAGAATAAAGCCCGTTCGTGGCCGACGTGAAAAGGCGTATTGGCGGTCACTAACGGGTTAAGGACTTGGCCAAGAAAAAACACCCATGCAAGTATTCAGACTGATGCAGCCAACCTTACCTAAACCAGGAAAAAATAGCTTTGCAAGGACTGCAAAAAGATTTGGGGAAAATGTGTGTGCGTGTGTGTAAGGCACATGACGTTCTGACTCTCCCCTGTCTGCCATACCCAAGGAAGGACTTCCACTGCCAGAAGGAGTCTTCCCTTAATGCTTTAAATTTTTCCAGATGAATCTCTCACTGCTGCTCTTCTGGACCGGGATAAGAAACGCTGAAGTTGGGTGAAAGGAGAGAAGAGCAGAAACATATTCCACATGCAATAATGAATAGGAAACAGAAGTTCTATAAATATTTTTATTTCTTTTCAAATGATCACACAGTCATTAGCATATTAATAACAGATATGTTTATTATTACATATCTATCAGTGCGGATTTCAATACCACTTGTAACATGCAAATTGCCTTCAGACAAACTATGGTTCCAGTGCTTTTTTTTTTTTCTATTTTTGTTTAAGAAATAAAACTGCAAAGCCATTATAAATTATTGAGGAGGTATTTGGTAACAAAAAAAAAAAAAAAAGTACGAATTAAAATAAACCATTATTGCCCATACCTAAATTTGTTTCTGCTAATAAGCAGGAACATTTATATTAGAATCCCTATATTATCAAGAGTTTATAAAAATGTGAAACTCTATTGTAATGCTTTCAAGCTTGTATGCTCAGCATATTTTATTAACACAAACCATAGCAGGTAGTTTAGCTCAGTGATTGTTCAGAGACCACATGATATGTCTTTCTTAAACTATGAAATCAAACGAAAGAATTGCAGAAAAAATCCTCCACACAATAACTGTTGCATGACTGTAATTGTTAGGAATGGGCGCGTCAATGTAACCAGCCAAACTCCTTGTATACCAGCTCAAGGCTTGGCCTTTAAGGTCTTCTGCAGGACAGCTATGGGAACTGGTGATAAACAGTGTCCAGACAGTCCTGAAAAAAAATCTAAAGCCTGGTTGGTCTGTGAAATAACTGGCTGGTCACTGGCTAAATACTGATTTGCTCCAATATGGAGCCAATCAGAGATTAAAAACCCTATAAATCGTGGATTTACTAGGAATGTAAAATGGACTTTAGTCAACTTTTGTATTTAAACCCTTTTACAAATGGCCTTTCAATCTCCCTCCATTAAAAGTGGTGTGATGGGAGACTGATGAAACCTGTGAATTGGAGAGGGTATTAAAAAAAAACACAAAAAAACATGGCAGTAAAAGAAATGAAATAAGGCACTAAAAAAAGAAAAACCAAAAGCAATACCCAATAAAGTGTTCTAACAAATAATTTACAAGTCCACACAGTGCATACATATTTTATATGTCCGTTAACAAATAACGTTCTTAAAAACTGTAAGGCAAAAACAATACGAAATAAACAAAAATTATGTACTCAAAAACACACGTAAAACTTGGATTGTACTGTTCGTTTCTAATGCCTCTATGTATTAAAACACATTTCAATATGGCTTGGCAAAAACATAATAATAAAACAAATAAAATGCATAGTTAAAAATATGTTGACCTTTCACTTTAATGAACGGCTGTATAATATATGCAAAGCACAAAACAGGCTTCGTCCTTCCGCAAGTGCTTTTGCCATAAGGCGGCCGACAGCCGAAAAGTGAAGGCACTAGAGTTCAAGTGGTCACTTTTTGCAAGAAGAATTTGCAGTCTTCAGGAAGATGGAGATACCGTACAGGAACTTCTGTTCTCATTGAGACATATTCCTCGGATATCCATGCATGGCGTCGTTGCTCCCCTCCTTATCGGTGCATAAGCTGCTCTCCATCATAATCAACAGGCTTTCATAGATATCCAAAGAATATCTTTACATTGGTTTGATTATAAATATATAGGAAAATAAACATAGCTAAGCTTTAACAACTTGCATTACATAGTAATAATCTGTTTATTCTATCTTTAGACAAGCCCACAATAAAAGACTCTCGTACATGCTTTCTGTGCTTTAGCAATGGGAAGAGGAAAAAAAATAAAAGTCACCCTGAAAGCCTGTTATTCTGTTGCTGATGTATATAGCAGCTTCTTTGCACCGTCTGTAATGTGGAAGACCAGCTTCATGAATGCAGCGTGACCAACTAAGATTAGCTGGAAGAGAAATCGGCTATTAAATAAAATAACATCACATGGATTTTATGAAGACATTTCTAACAATATGTATCCAACTCCATTCCAGGAGCAGTAACTAGGTAGGAGAGGCTAGAAAAGTCCAGCTCTGGGAACCAAGTAGCCTGTCCGTCAAGAACTTCAACATAACAAACACTACCGGGAGACGTCGGTGTAACAAACAGCTCCATATACAATGAGAACCACAGTCCAGCATAAAATGTCACATCATTATACAGCATCAGTCACAAGAACTCTTACCTGGCTTTTCCTGAACCAGTTTTTGTGGGCTTCCGGAAGGACTGGTTTGACCTAGTAGACATACTCCTTGGGGAGACACGGACAAAATTTGAAGGTGGCGTCTTGGGCATTTTCTTCAGTAAATGAGACACCCATTTTTTCTGTTCATCCTGAGTGCATGCCAACAAAAGCATGTCTCTGGCACTTGTCACATCATAACTCACTATGAAATGAAGGGGGAACAATTATAGAAAAACAAAGTTTTTTTTACATAGAAGCATAAATAACTCCGTTTTTTATAACTATAAAAATATTTGTAAAACTGGGTTTTATTGCAAGAACACAAAGGACCAGGGAATTGCTTTTCTCTGCGCTTCATGCTGGTTAAGCCGTATGTTTGAGCATTGCGCAATGCCTACTTATACACTAAAGACTTGTCCTTCATTGCAGCCAAGTGACCTTCGTACACACAAACTATACATTAGACTGAGGCAGAATTCAGCTGGCCATATACATCAAAGCCGGTCATACGCCTGCCTATTTAAATGGGGAAATGGGAAGAAGTCGCTAAAATTTGACATGCTCCATCTCTCCCCACCCCCCCCCCACATATGCTGCCGACGTAGAGTCGAGAGTACAGACACAAGATTATTGGTAGGGCCAGCCAACTTCTATCTTGTGCGCATGTCCAGCTTAAGGCCAATCTTTGTCAATCCACATTCTAGTAATGACTTCTGTCAGAGGAGGCCGTACAAACTAAACTTTTTACCATACGCTGTGATGCCAAAATAATGTTATGTAAATGCTGGTTTAAACTCAAGAGACTGATAGAGAAGTTATAATTGAAAGACCATAAAGTGTAAGTTTATGTATATAGTGCTGACCTTTACAAGGGGCGATGAGCTCCTCCTTTTTATCCAGGTGGTCCTTATGGCACTTAACATGGCACCTTCTGCATTCCAGTGCTGGAGGTGGCTTAAAAACATGCCACAAAGGCTTGGAGCAAGATTCACAATTTGCTGGGAAATGATAGAGAGTAGGGATGAACTCGTGCCCTTTGTGGTTGAGGAAATTGGTCTTCTCTACTTGCTGCACTGGATCCAATTCCAAATCTTTCCTGCATTCTCCTTCATTGGCATAAAGTATCTGACAGGACGGAAAATACATAATGTGAACTGGTATTAAGTAAAAATACTTAACATATTTGGAGTACTGCACAAAATAAGGAAACCAGATAACCCTAATTATTTACTGACATGTTAGAAGGAAATTAAATCTTTGTAGAAGAGAAATGTGTTTGTTTTTTTTTGAAACTGTCGTAGCATTTTTTTTTTTACTTTTAATACATTACAAGTGGAGGAAGGGGGGGGTGGACAATATTAGAGGCTGCTGCATTATTTGAATAGACCATGCAGCTAAGTGTGTGTACTTTATAGTCACCGCAATCAATGGGAGTTTAAAGGGGTTTTCCCACGAGAGCCATTTATGACACATCTGCAGGATGTCATAAATGTCAGATAGATGCTGGTCCCACTTCTGGGACCTGCACCTATCTCCAGAACGGGGCCCCCTAAACCCCGTTCAGCCGCTGTGTGTTGCGGCTGAATGAGGTGTTTTCCGACCATGAAAAACTTTATAAGGTCGTGAGTTACGTAAACAGTGTAACTCGCGGAGCTACGCTGTTTAGGTAAGTATCATAGAAATTAATGGTAGTTACGGAAACAGCGTAGCTTGCATGCTACACTGCTTCTGTAACTGGCATTCACTACTATTGGAGTTATGTAAACAGCGTAGCTCCGCGAGTTACACTGTTTACGTAGCTCACGACCATATAACGTTTTTCATGGCCGCAACACACCTCATTCAGCCGCAACACACAGCGGCTGAATGGGGTTTAGGGGGCCCCGTTCTGGAGATAGGTGCAGGTCCCGGAGGTGGGACCAGCATCTATCTGACATTTCCTGTGGATGTGTAATAAATGTCTCTCGTGGGAAAACCCCTTTAATGGTCAGAAAAGTGTTTGTGACAGCCCCATTCCCGGGAGACCAGGGAGATGCATATACAGCATTATCTGTGTGTGTATAGTATTGCTATCCTTTCCTATAAAGGCCTCCAGAAGTAAAGTAGAGCGGTCATTATTAAATCCCCAGCTGTCTAATAATAAAATGGATCTGCTGACCTTGTTCTTGGTCTGAAAAGCTTAAACAACTGAGCTGTCGAAAGCGTAAAGTGTCAAGTGTTTGGGTGTTTGCGTTTGTGCGTATGGAAACAGGACTAGCACGCATTAAAAAAATCTATAAAAAAACACAAGTTAAAGTTCTAAAAATGTTTAGTATTATTTTCCAATGACATTTGGATGGCAAAAAAAAAAAATGAGACTAACCTGAAATATCTTCGGGATCTCTTCAGTATTCGCTCGATAAACATCTCCTTGTGTAACAGGGCGGACATGGAAAAGCTTACTAAATAAATAAAAATATATATAAAATTTGATTGATGTTTATATTATCAAATCTACTAGCAGAAAAAATATTTTTAGAACTATATCTATACACAAAACTAGTCAGACCACTTCAGTCACCATTGTGAATTCTTCCAGTGGTCCATTAATAAAAATGACAAATAATCCATGAAGCGGCAGTGATAAATTTCTAGGCATGTTGGCTACATTGTTTCGTTTTTGTGACATTATATAGGCTAAACTAGAATTGGAGCCGTCAAACACACCTAACAATAATTACCGAATGGTAAGGAGAAGAAAAGTCTTATAATAAATACTTACTCTATATCTAGAACCATGGATGGGTTGGACTGTTCTTTATTCTGCTCATCATTGTAAAAGAGTATCTTCTTACTGCTAACCACAACATACTGTATGGAAGACATTTTCACAATCAAAATATATTCAATTTATTAATTGACTTGACATTTATGTTCAGATAATGCAAGTATTTGACAGTATTTTACAGTATTAAGAGTAGTGTAAAACTAGAAATCAGAACTTAAAATGATTGGTGATCCTACACCCGGACGTAATAATGAAATTGATATACCAAAATCGGCTCATCTGTTATGGTGAAATAAGCTGCCCATCAGAACGGTGATACTTTCTGCTCAACCACTGCTATCACAACTATACGTTAAAGGCTATGTACGCCTTGGAAAACTTTTTTTTTTCTTTTAAATAAAAATATGTATCAGTGTGTTCGGTGCAAGTTTTGAATTACTTTTTATTAAAAATTATTTTTACTTTTTGAGACACAGCTGCTTTGTATCCTGTATACAGAGCATCTGTAACTAGCGCTGAAACCTGTATCCGTCAGGTCAGCGGCAGTGACAGGTTCAGTGTCAGCGGGACCCAGCATGTCTCTGACACGCAGGATCCACCTGTTATCCATCACATCTAAGTTATGGGTTCCGTTGGGCACTAATGTTGTTAGTCATGTAACAGAACCAGTGCTTCAGGTATTTTCATTGTTCTGCTCCTCCGATGGAGAACGGAAACACGGACGCAGGTGTAAACAGGCCCTAATTCATGCTACAGTACTGTATAAAGCAGCTCTTACTCTGGAAGACTTGATGCAGTCATGTATTATGTGTACACCGATGGACTGAGACACAACAGGGGAAAGGTTGAAGTGTCCGCAGCTTCCCCCTGCTGGTTGAACAATTTAGAAATAATAATTTACACACTGCAATTAATAACCATAGATACCTGTTTCTTCCAACCATGCCTTTTAATGTTCCCTCTGTTCGGAATGGAAAGCCAACCCTCAATTCTTGATTCGGATTCTATAAAAAAAAAAAAAAAAGAGGCAAACATGGAATTAAGTCATTTGTATTGATGTAACTGCAAGTCACAGCACAATGCAAGACATAGACAGAAACATGCAGAATGAAAACGCATGGCACAGAAGGAAGCAGAGAAGGAATTCTCAGCTGTCAACATTTCATGCCCACAACACAAAAAAATAA
This sequence comes from Rhinoderma darwinii, assembly GCF_050947455.1. NCBI lineage: Eukaryota > Metazoa > Chordata > Amphibia > Anura > Rhinodermatidae > Rhinoderma > Rhinoderma darwinii. The sequence continues at coordinate 104,479,559 of NC_134691.1, read as the reverse complement.
TAAATGCAAGTTGAACATAAAAAGTGTTTAACTACATCAAGACAAAAATGTAAACCAGAAACAGAATGCAAAACAGAAAGAAAAAATAAATATAATACAAATGAAGGCAGCTTTATCAAGGACTCCATGACAAGAAATCATATTTGGAAGGATAAAGTGCAACAAGCTAACTGAAAAAGAGGTCACCAATAACAGGCAGATGTGTGCTCCGATTTACTCACAGAAGACAAGAATAGGAGAGAAAGAAATAAGGAATGCAGGTAGACTCGACTAAACGGAGAATAGGAGACAAACATTTCATTTAGTGGGAAGAATAGACTCAAACCATTTGACATTTGTTGGCCAGAGCGAAGCATATGGGCCATTCACTATTAACAATAAGCCTAGTTCTGCTACAAGCTGATCCCCATTAATATGTTACCCAGGTACAAGAAAGACACTGCAACGACACACACACACCTACGAAATGATGATCCACCAACAGCACTGAATGCTAGCAAAATGAAATACATTATTTTGGCATACTAGGAATGATAATATAACAAGTAAATGGACATCACGCAACGAACATAAAACCCTTAAGATTTAAAATGTCTTTGCTTATGCATTCACCTTAAAAGGGGGTGGTCCCATCAGGACAAACCCTCCTCATATGCCATATGGAGACCAAAAGATGGGGATCCATGGCACGCCCTCCCTATGAGCCTGAGAAAAGAACCGTTAAACAGTGGCTCTTTTGGACTCAGGCCGTCTATGGGGAAGTGAACGGTCAACTGCAACTTTCCCTGGCAAAATCAACTGTCTCCGTTCTGAATATTAAAGGGGTTGTCTGTGATGAGACAACCCCTTTAAGTACAATCAACATAAAGCAACATTTTTTAACTGCACTCGCCTTCAGATGTCTTGCTGATCCGAGGAACGGCTGTCAGACAACCAGACTCAGAGAAGGTTCATTACCGTCTCTGCCTTTGACTGTTGAATACATGGCACTTACAGATCCAGTTCAGTTTAACATCTGACCGCCAGCTGCTGGGTCTTTGCAGATCCAGTTTAGCTCTACAGTGCATGTCAGCTCCAGTTACAGGGGAAACAATCGATGTACTAAATTGTTAAAACGTAAAAAATGTCCCCCAAAAGTCTTATGACCATATGGGGCTGGCACAAGGTGTAAAATAAATGAAGACAAAACAACAAAGTACGTTGCGGTCACCCACCCTGACTAAAATAGAACATCCCCTATATGAAAAGGACTAACATAACTGGGGACACAATTAAAAAATGCTAATAAAAAAAAAAAACAGACCTTATTAACATTTTCCACTGATAACACAAAAAAAAATAATCAAAAAATTGCACAAAATAAAGCCCCATGTATTACAGGAAAAATCCTGCATGTACTTTGATGATCTGAAACATTCAAGTGAGACAAATATGCATTTTTTTTCTTTTCAAACTACTTTTAATATTAGACAGAGAAAATCCAAAATGCAGTTTTCAAATAATTTCATTTATTGAAGGAAAAACGCTGCTCAGCCCTACCTGGCTATATGTGAAAAATTAATTGCCCCCCTTGCTTCTAAATCAACCAGTTAACCAAATGCAATTGACAATTGGGTTAAAGTTCGCTAGTCACACCCAGACAGGATTACTGCGAGACCTGTTAAATATAAACATCACCTAAATAGAATTTGTCTGCCTATGGGAAGCAAGGCTAAAAGGTCTCAAAAAAGCAGCACAAGATGCCACATGCTGAAGAGATCCAAATACAGAGCCAAACAAAGTAATTGAAATCTACCAGTCTGGAAAGGGTTACAAAGCTGTTGCTAAGGCGACTCCAACAAACCACAGTGATAGCCATTGTCCACAAATAGAGAAAACTTTAAACAGTGGTGATCCTTTCCACCAAAATTTCACTAAGAGTGCATCGACGTCTCAGCCAAAACTCAGGTAAAAAAAAGAACCCAGATGAACATCTAAAGAACTGCAGGTCTCACTTGCCTCAGTTAAGGTCAATATGCAGGATTCCACAATACAAAAAAAAAAAAAAAAAAAAAAAAAAAAAAAAAAAAGAAGAAAAGCAAAAAAAAAATTAAAAAATAAATAAATAAATGGCCAAAAATGATACCCATGGTAGTTTCAAGGCGCAACCAACTGATTAGCAAAAAAGGAAACAAAGGCCCCTTGGAGGCCAGAAGCAGCATTGCCCAGGAGGCCCCAACAGCCCTAGTAGAGTGAGCAGTGACCCGAAAGGGAGGATACTTACCCTTAGCAGAGTAGACCCTTTTGATAGCCAAACTGATTCAGCTGGAAATGGTGTCTTTTGAAGCCATGTCTCCCTTACGAGGACCCTTAGGTACAACAAAAAGAGAGTCCATCTTCTGGAAGGACTCTCTGGCTGCAAAGTAGACCCGAAGGGCTCGAACAACATCCAGACAGTGTAAGGCACGTTCCCTCAAATGAGGCAGCTTTAGACAAAACGAGGGAAGGACAATGTCTTCATTAAGGTGGAAGAACACAGTAAGCGGAGGTTTGCAGAACAAGGCTGCCAGCTTAGAAACTTTCCGGATAGGGGTGATCACCACACGGAAAACCACCTTCAAGGATAAGACCCTCAGAAAAACTACCAGCAAGGGTTCAAAAGGGGCAGCCTGGAGAGTGTCGAGGATCAGATTAAGATCCCAATGCTCCAGAGGAGACCGGTAAAGAGGAGGACAGTGAAGTACCCTGGTAGGGAAATTAGAAATCTTAATGAGTGTTGGCATAGTTAGAAAGAGAGAAAAAGAGAGAGAAAAATAAATATCAAAACTTTTTATCTTCTGTCTTGTCGCCCTCTTATGGGGTTGGGTTAGGGTGTTAAGGGAAATATAATAAGAGATTTTATGTCTTACTGTATCATAAGCACATAATGTCCGAAAATTCGGTTCGGTACTCGTAGTTTTGCATATAAAGCAAAATAAGTATGTACCTTTTCCATATTTCGCACTTATAGTAAGGCATGGTTTGAAACATGTTGTACAAGTGGTTTTGTATTTACAGTAGATATTACTTTTTGGAATAAAAACAAAACAGTGTGTGACTCCCTACAAGAAAGTCTTAATTGGAGTGCGGAAAGCCAAAGTGCGCTGGAAAGGGATAGGGCTGAGACTTGACCCTTTAGGGTAGCCAACCTGAGATCCTGATCCAAACCCACCAGGATGAAAGCCAGAATACGCGGGATGGAAAAATGGAGGGAGTGGAACTGATGAGATTCACACCACCTAAAATAAGCCAACCAGGTACGATAGTAAATCCTGTCGGATTGAGTCTTACGGGCCTTAATCATGGTCTGCAAGACCGGATCAGAGAAACCTCTGAACTTTAGAACCGCGGTCCCAAGAGCCAAGCCGTCAAATGCAGCCGAGGTAAAGCAGGGTGGAACGTCGGACCTTTGGAAAGGAGGTCGTGCCACTTAGGAAGCAGCCACGGGACGTCTGCCAACAAGGACATGAGATCCGCGTAACAAGCTCTGCGAGGCAAACCTGGGGCCACCAGAATGGCTGGAATTCCTTCATCCTTGACTTTCTACAGCATTCGAGGCAGGAGCGAAAGAGGTGGAAAGAGACAAAGGACACTGAAAGACCACCAGGGAAGAACTAGGGCGTTGGCTCCTATGACTCTGGAATCCCTGGTTCTGGTGACGTAGTCCAGACACTTCTGGTTGAGGTGAGAAGTGAAGTGATCCACTTTTGAAAAGCCCCACCGAATGCAAATGCATTGAAATATTTTTGGACGAAGAGACCATTCTCCAGGGTCCAGACGTTTCCGGCTCAGGTAATCTGTCCCCCAGTTGTCCATTCCTGGGATGTGCACTCCTGAGTTTGCGGGGACGTTTTGTTCCGCCCACATGACCCTCAGCTCCAAGATGTTGATCTGGAGCGGAGCTTCTGGGCCGGACCAGGTGCCCTAGACTGTGAGACGGCCGAAGACCACCCCCCAGCCGGACAGGCGTCTGTTGAGATGACCTGCCAGTGGAGAGTTGTGAAGTGCTTTTGATGAGAAACGTTGGGGGAAAACATCCACCACAGCAGTTCCTTCTTGACTGAAGGAGGCAGACAGATCACCAGATCCAAGGAGTCCTGAGAGACTTGTCCCAACATGATAGGATTGCCAGCGGTAGAGATCAGGAGTGAAACTGTTGGGACTGCCTCGAAGGTTGAGACAATCGTCACGAGGACTTTTATGCAAAAGCGAATGGAACAAGGAACATTTCTGTGGAGTAAAGTCACTCCCTGTCTGAGCGTGGTGATCTTTTCCTTGGGTAAGAATATCCTGGCTTCCTGTGTATCCAGGACCATCCCTAGAAACTCCATTCTCTGAGGAGTGAAAGAGGACTTGGCGCTGCTGATCAGCCATCTGAATATGTGAAGACAATCCAGGGTAATGTTGAGACTGTCCGAATTGTGCGGTTTGGAAGGTGCCTTCACCTGAAGGTCATCTAAGTATGGGGTAACTGCTATCCCTCTGGATCCAAGGAGAGCCATTGGCTCATGACCTTGGTGAAGACCCTTCGAGCTGTGGCCGGCCCGGAAGGAAGAGCCACAAACTGGAAGTGCCCAGAACCCACCGCGAAGAACAGGAAACGCTGATGTACTCGAGCAATGAGAACGTTAATATAGGCATCCCTGATGTCTATTGAGGTAAGGAACTCGTCCACCACCGATGAAGCCACCACCCAACGCAGGGACTCAATGCAAAACAGTCAGATCTTCACATGTCGGTTGAGACGTTTCAGATCCAAAATGGCCCGAAGGGATCCGTCCTTGGGTACCATGAAGAGATTTGAATAAATCCCCTTGAACAGTTCTAGCGTTGGCACTGGAATAGTTACTCATTCTTGGAGGAGGCTTTGAATGGCTTGAAAAATGTGGGCCCTTGAAGGGCACGGAGGGGGTGTCAACAGGAAAAACCACCCGGGAGAGCGAGAAAAAAAAACAACTATCTTGTAGCCTGTTGACACAACCTCCCACACCCAGGCTTCTTCGACGGTTTTGGGCCATATCTCCAGGAATTAGAGCAGACGTCTCCCACCCAGGGTAGCAGCTAGTGTGAGGGCAAACCTTTAGGCTGTGAAAGCCCGATGGGCCGAAGCATGTCTGGCGGCTCTGTTGCGGGGGCTGTGAGGGCTTTCGAGACCGTAAGGAGGACCTCTGCGTCCGGAAGTGGCAGGAGTCATGTGAGTTTTGCCTCGGACATGGAGTCAAGTTCCGAAATGAACAAAACCACCTTTGTCTTCTGGCTGAGGGAACTGGGCGGCGCCTTTGACAACGTTGTGGCAGTAAAGTGGGAATTCACCGAGGATCAGTGGGAAAAAGCATCTGCCAAAATGTCAGCCATCCACTGAAACAATTCCATTCCACTCAGCGCACGCAGGAGGTTCACTAAGTGGAAAACATAAGGGACCCACACTCTGCACCCGAAAGAGAAAATTAATAAATAAATCCCCCAAAAAAATCTAGCAGAGCTGCCTGCAGTGCAGGACATGTCTGCTTCCTACACACACTAGGCTAAAAACGGAGGAACTGAGTGCTCAACAGAAGGTATAGCCCACTGGGCGGATCCACATACTCCTAGTTACAGCAGCCTATACCCATGGTACTGTGTCCCCCAGTGAATGCTTTGACTAGAAAAACACATCACTAACTATACCTCACCAATTGCATAGTTGAGAGCATTTAGTTTTCCCTTACCCATGCTATGTCATCAGCCCCTCAACGACTGAAAAATCATCCACTTCAATTATCCACCAATTGTAAGCAATTACTTGCAGTATCTCAGCTTCCACCCCCCAAAAAAAAAAAGCGGGCACAAACATAAATGTCTGCCCATGCCTTAAACGCTAACTGCGACATGCATTTAAACAAAAGTATATATCCTTGCCCCTCAGCCTTCTCCCACATAGCAGATGTAAAATAGGACTTCAATATATAACAGGGTCTATTAGGAGAACTTAAAGTAGGCAAAATTACCAGTAAAAAGCGTTCCTTTTAACAAAGTGTATTCAATAATATGCTTTCCCTACGTCTCTTCTGAGTAATGTTTTGCTCTTCCTCACAGGTCTTCTCTAAAGCATAACACCACTCTGTTCCTGAACCTCAGTTTAAACAAAAAGGTTTCACCCATGATGCGTTCAAAAATCTGTCTTCGCAAACAGACATTGGTTTAGCTTCATTCTCTATAGTGACCCTATACCTGAAATCTGTGCTACCATCTGGGATCCCACAATGCACTGCTCTCTAGTAACTAGACACTCCCAGAATCCAGATACATTTGTGGAAAATACAAAGAGCAAAGTATTTGCAAAGTTCCTCTACATTTTCACTGTCAAATCTACTTAAAGTGTGAAGTAATATACTCAAAAGTAGAAACTTCCTTTAAATTTGCACGCAGTGTATGTTAAATATTAGTTTTGTTCCAGTGACCCCCCTCTGTTATAATATATAGTATTTGTATTAAATATTTTCTTAAAGAAATTTAGGTAAACAGTTTTAATATCAAACTAAATCTTAAAAGCTTGTGCACACAGTGCAGATTCGGTGCAGTATATTTTCACGCTAAACTGGGAATAGATCCAAAAACGAGAGACTTTCCTTTAAACGTTTCTTCTGCCCTGGTTTTAGTAAGACAAAACGCACCTATACACCCCTGTATGGACAAAGGCTTAAAGTTGTTTGCTAACAGGGTAGACTAACAGCCATCACTGGATTATGGTCTGCAGGTGCTTTTAAAAGTCATTATATGGCCATGTACTTAAAGAGGCTCTGTCACCAGATTTTGCAACCCCTATCTCCTATTGCAGCAGATAGGCGCTGCAATGTAGATTACAGTAACGTTTTTATTTTTTAAAAACTAGCATTTTTGGCCAAGTTATGACCATTTTTGTAGTTATGCAAATGAGGCTTGCAAAAGTCCAAGTGGGTGTGTTTAAAAGTAAAAGTCCAAGTGGGCGTGTATTATGTGCGTACATCGGGGCGTTTTTACTACTTTTACTAGCTGGGCGTTCTGACGAGAAGTATCATCCACTTCTCTTCAGAACGCCCAGCTTCTGGCAGTGCAGACACAGCCGTGTTCGAGAGATCACGCTGTGACGTCACTCACTTCCTGCCCCAGGTCCTGCATCGTGTCGGACGAGCGAGGACACATCGGCACCAGAGGCTACAGTGGATTCTGCAGCAGCATCAGCGTTTGCAGGTAAGTAGCTACATCGACTTACCTGCAAACGCCGATGCTGCTGCAGAATCAACTGAAGCCTCTGGTGCCGATGTGTCCTCGCTCGTCTGACACGATGCAGGACCTGTGAGTGACGTCACAGATCTGCACTGCCAGAAGCTGGGCGTTCTGAAGAGAAGTGGATGATACTTCTCGTCAGAACGCCCAGCTAGTAAAAGTAGTAAAAACGCCCCGATGTACGCACCTAATACACGCCCACTTGGACTTTTACTTTTAAATACACCCACTTGGACTTTTGAAAGCCTCATTTGCATAACTACAAAAATGGTCATAACTTGGCCAAAAATGCTTGTTTTTTAAAAATAAAAACGTTACTGTAATCTACATTGCAGCGCCGATCTGCTGCAATAGCAGATAGGGGTTGCAAAATCTGGTGACAGAGCCTCTTTAAATGGTAACTAAAAAGTCAACTTACTTCTGACATATCATAGTGACATGTCAGAAGTGTTGATTGGTGGGGGTTCGAGCACCGATCGCTAAAACGAAGCAGAAGAAGCAGTCATGTGAGCGCTGAGCCTCTTCATCTCTGTTCGGCTTTCTCCAGAAATCGATGTAGCGGTGTACGGGCTCAATAGAAAGTCTATGAGCCCGTACTCTGCTATATTGGCTTTCCGGAAAAAGACAAACAGAAACAAAGAGGCTCAGCGCTCACATGACTGCTTCTTCTGCTTCGTTTTAGCGATTGGTGGGGTCTCAGTGCTCGGACCCTCAACAATCAAAACTTCTGACATGTCACTATGACACGTCAGAAGTTTGTTGAATGTTTAGTTACCCTTTAAAAACGTCATACACAATTAGGGGGTGGTTAAAACACTATTCCAGTAACTGGCGTAGAAAAGTCACATTTTGGGCAAGAAAAATTAGCGACTTTCAGTTTTTACACCACACGGCACTTTTTTAAAAGTTGGTGGGGTGTTTGCAAAGAGGATGGGGCTAAGCAAAGAAGATGCCTGACAAAGACGGCCTGACAAATTTACTTTAAGTTGCATTAGAAGTTGGCGTGAATTATAACGCAAATCTACGCCAGCTCATACCCGGCATAGATTTGACTTTCTGGCGCATGGAATGCGAGAGATACGCAACATTTATTTTAAAGAGGCATGCGCCTCTTAATATATTCGGTTAATCTTACTACAGCGCGCTTTCGAATAAATTCCCCTCCTAGAATCATTGTCACCATAAACAGGCTGATATGAAGTTTCTAAAGTTCTCGGAAACTTACCACCTATCGTTCCATCTGCTTCATCTGGCTGTAGACTGGCAACACTTGTAGAGTCCATACGCAACTGCAACTCTGACAACCTGCCACGCAGCTGTTCAATGTCACTTTCTTTACTGGCCAGCTGCATCTGTAGTTCGTTCCTGGTGTTGCCTTCTTCAGTTAATTGCTTTTATTTTAAAAAAATATATATATATGATAAAGCATCTTTTTTTTTTTATTTACTTCATACACACAAGAAAAGCTAAAATCAGCCCAAAACCGTAGCAAAGACCTTCATAAGCCTAAGCCTCCCTCTATTGATGATGTTTAAAAGCCACCTCTCCTGACATGTCTAATTTAGTAAATACTTGTATTCCCCATAAAATAACCATTCTGCAGCATCTTTTCTTAGAAATCTGTGTTATACCGATCCAGTTATTCCTTGTACAAATTTATGAATACATTAACTGGTTGTTACTAATTTGGGGTGTGTCCACAGTTTCACACTGTCCAATCAGTGCTCACAGTCTCAGACTACGTGGAAACACAGGGAATGGTGACACCCAGTTGTCAATATATTCATCATTTTCTAGGAGGAATAACCGAGGAACAGGCACAACGCAGAGTTCGAGAGCCTTTTCTTTATTAGAAGAGAAACACAAGTATTCACTAAAACAGACATGTAAAGAGAGCAGACCTGTCCTTTTTAACAGTCTTTATTGCAGACATGGATATTAACCCCTTGACGCACGGCCTGGTACATATAAGTGAAATGTTATAGGGAAGTACGGAGCACACACACAGGCGGAGGGTGCTCCATAGGCTGCGGGTGTCAGATGTTTTACAGCTGACACCCGGGACTAACGGCCAGGAACGGCGATCGCGCTGTTCCTGGCAGTTTAACCAGTCAAACGCTGCAGTCAATCGCGACCTCAGCATCTGAGGCGTTGAAAAGAGGGGGCTGCCCCCCGACAGCTCATCAGCGACCCCACAAAGTGATTAGGGAGTGCCAATGGTTGTCATGGCAGCCCAGGGGCCTAATGAAGGCCCCAGGGCTGCCTTTTGTCTGCCTCTGTTAAGCCGTGTCTCTGGCAGGGATTAAGGGAAGCCTGTAAAAATGCCGATATACTGCAATACATTAGCATTGCAGAATATTGCACCGGCGATCTAACGATCGATGGTTCAAGTCCCCTAGGGGGGGGACTAATAAAGTGTGTAAAAATTTTTTTTAACGTAAGGTGTGTGTGTATATATATATATATATATATATATATATATATAGAAAAGTTTCCCATTTTTCCTCTAAAGTAATGTAAAAGATACTAATAAAAAAAAATGGTATCGCAGCGTCCGTAAAAGTAGGAACTTTTACAATAAACCATTATTTAACTCGCACGGTGAACGCTGTAAAAGAAAACAGAAAATGTATAACTCCAAAATCACCGTTTTTTGGTCAACTTGGTTCTAAAAAAATAGTAATAAAAAGTGATAAAAAAAGTTGTATGTACCAAAAAATTGTACCAATAAAACGCAAAAAATAAAAAAGTTATGGCTCTCCAAGTGGTGAAATAAAAACAATTTCTTTTTCTAACAAAGTTTTTTTTTTTTTTTTTTCAAGTAGTAAAATATAAAAAAAAAAACCTATATAAATTTGATATCACAGTAATCGTATTGAGCCACAGAATAACGTTAGATTGTCTTTTTTACCGCATGGTGAAAGCCGTAATAACAAAAACAAAGTAGGAATCGCAGTTTTTTCCAATTTCAGCCCCCAGATTATTTTTTTTGCAGTTTCACAGTACATTATATGGTACTTTAAACGGTGCCATTAGACACTAGTTATGGCTTTTGGAATGCGGGGAGTGAAAAAACGAAAAATAAAGATAAAAATGTCTCCGTCCTTAATTGGTTAAGTATCGAGTTGCAGTTCTTATACTAACACTAACTCTTTGGCTGCCATTACACGGAAGTCAATGACTAATATTACTTTAATGGTTCTATTCAAATATGCAAAAAAATTATGCGCGATGACCACCAGTTTATCTTCCGTATTGGGTACAGAAGATTCACTTATGAAAACAATTCATCATTATTTCCTCTCAGTACTTACCATTAACATATCATCCATCTCTTTCTGAAATTTGGTGACCATCTGGTTGTATTTTTCCTTCTCCTGGTTAAGATCTAGTTGCAGCTTACGGTTTTCCTTCTCTTTCTTCCTCAAATCTTGCGTGTTGGCTTTCTTCCTGTCCAATTTGAAATCTTTCCTATTCATAATTTCAGCCAGTTTGTTCACAGCCTAGATCAACATCATAACACATTGGATGTTTGTTAGATATAAGTGACAATTATATGGCTTTGTCCATATTCAAGAGACACAAGTAAGAATAAAAACAATTAAAACAACACGGTAATGAAATAAGCATGACAATTTAAGAACTTAAGCATCCTACTTATGTCCATATAGGATCTAATTTGTTTCTATTAGAAATAAAAGTTACCTGAAAAATTCTTATACAATGCAGAAAATAAACAGACACTCATCCACAAAAAATAAATGTTCATCCATAAAAAGTTGTTTTCTGGACATGAGCTGTATAAAGACAACCTAGAGGATCATTCTAATTACCTGTGTTTTGAGTGTTCTTTCAGTATTTATATTCTTCTCATATGTAATCTTCAAATTGCTATTTTCCTCTTGCTTCAAATTAAAGTCTGCGAAAATATAATATAAAAATATAATTAATGTTTTATGGCACAATATGCGCGAACATCATTACAGTGAGTATGGAGCAGTCTGTTCCTTACAAATATCGAGGGTTCTAGATATCTGAGGCTGGCCATAAACTGGATATCAGTCAACTAAAAGTACTCTCCTGCGACTTAAGAAAGAGGTCTTCCAGATACCGGTTGAGCCATTTAAGTTCTTTGGATACAAAGGATCGGGCGGGTTAAAAACCACCATGCCCAAACCTTTTTATACCCCAAACAGCAGATGTGGATACCACGTAGAGTCAGCTTAAAGTGTATCTGTCATGATAAAAGACCCCAGTAACTTGGAGGACAAGTTGAAGTAAGTAAAACTGGTCAGGGCTCCTATATATATATATATATATCTCTATCTATCTATATAGGGTGTGCTGAATGTAAATCACTGGTGCACTAAGGCCAATCGGCTGAGAGGCACGACATGACTGCATCCATGACAGCTTAGCAATGAAGACGTGTCTGACATTTAGCACGTGCAAGGTATAGAAGCCCAGGACATGGCGGAGTGCTCTGATCGGTAACGCTCTTTTTAGCTGGAGTGATACAGATAACATGGGCTGTATTAAGTTGAAATTATAAATAAATAACGGTGAAACTGCTCCTAAAATACTAAAGGAAATGGAGGCCAATGATATGTGGACAAGACCGTAACCATCTAAAATCATTACGGAAAGATACCTTCTTCCAGTGTCTTAACCTTCTCACTCAGCTCAGCATTTTCTTTGGTTATTCCTTGAACATCTTTGGTTAACGTATGGTTAGCTTCTTCCAGCTGCCAGAATAATGTCGAAATTAATTAAAGGAACAGTGTCATCACAAATTTTTTTTTAATATGTTAAAGATGTTCGTGCTTTATTAAAAACGTTTATATTTATTTGAGTGTTTGTGTTTTACTTTTTCTTATTTTTACACTTTTTCTTCCCTATGGGGGCTGCCATTTTTTTTTCCATTTCTGTATGTGTCGATTAACGACACATACAGACATGGAATACGGCAGCCACAGTCCCATAGGGACTGCGAACGGGTCCCGTCCCATCCACTTCTGTGTACGCCGTCTGTGTGGGAACTGCGCATGCGCCGCTCCCACACAGTCCAATTTGAAATGCGCGCCGTCCGGCGCCATTTTCCTGTAGACCGGAAGTCGCGGCCGGACAGTAAGATTACTACTTCCGGTCGCGGCTTCCGGACTTGGACCAGCGGCAGCAGACGGGCCGGAGGGAGCCGCGGCGGCAGGAGCAGGTAAGAGATTTCTATGTATGTTTGTGTTTCAGTGTGTGTTTACTACTGTATGTAAACCTACTACACTGTGTTAGCTCAAAAAATGGCGACACACAGTGTAGGAGGTTAGACCGTTCAAACCCCTCGTTTATCCCGGCACTAGCCAGGATAAAGGAGGGGGGGATTCTCAGAGCTCACTAGAGCGAGTGCTTTTTCCCCAATTTTGCAGCAAAAAGCAATGTGGTTGCTTTACCACATGCAATGCTGCAATTTTGGGAATAGCTCCATCTAGTGACCAGCAATGGGAAATATTATAAATTAGAATCTAATTTATAATATTTCCTGACTCGTGAAAAAAATAAAAAAAATTTGAACAATGTTTAATCACCTACACACTAAATGTTTAATAAAAAAAAACAAAACATGTTTTGCTGGCAACACATTCCCTTTAAACATTTGAAATTTTAGGAGCCAAAAACAAAAAACAAAACTCAAACCTATTAACATTGGATAATGCAAAAACAATGAATAGTACAGACCTATTTTAAAGCAGCGTGGGTATTTATTTTTCATAAAATGCCGTAGGTCTTGAATTTACTACAGTTCTATTCAAGGTTTATTTCCAACCTTGTTTTAAGACGGTAAGGAGCATTAATAAATAAATATCTATCTATATATCTCCAATTAGAGTGCAAACTGTGTAAGGTAATATTAAAAATGTAACGTAGCAATTTTTAAATGTTAGTCTTAATGTGGACTATCTAATGAAGATACACCCCATAGATTTCAGTTCGTTACCTCATGACAGATGTTACCCAGTTGTTATGGGTTATATAACATTGGCACCACGCACCCATTTAGTATATAAGACCTGTGAACCGAACCAGTGGATTCATTACGGACTTCCAAATAAACAGAATACTCTACCTTGCGTATAGTATGATCTTTGTCTACAACATCTTTTCTGGTTCTCGTCGACAGCTTTTTGTTCTCTTGGGTCAATTCAAAGCACTGCTCCTCCAGAAGTGCCCTGGCCAGCTGTTCTGATTCTGCTTTAGTCACAGTCAGATCCAACTGCGCAGCTAGAGTTTCTCTGTAAAATCATGGCTATAGCTTAGTCACTGCCAGCACACATACTTCATGATAATAATTGATTATTTTTATAAAAATATGTAATAGAATATTATAAGTGACGAAAAATAGGCACACTTACATATTCTCCACATTAAAAAGGACCCCATATGGCTACATTCACACGACCGTAAAAAACAGGCATATGATGGACGGTTTTTTTTTGTTTGTTTTTTTAACGGCCCGTGAATACTAGCCTTCAAAAAAATAGGACGTCCTATTTTTTGCCGTTTTCACAGCCCGACACACCTATAGAACTCCATGGATGAGTTTATAACGGCCATTTTTCAGGCATCAATCCTTGTGATCGTAAAAACTGATCCTGGCCAAGAGGAATCCGAGGGCACAACGGTACTTTATGCACTGAGCCCGGGGAAGCCCCTGATGTCACAGACTATTGAGTCTCCGGCCAGAGCATCACAAATTCTCTGGCTGGGGACTCCTGCCTTGGCCAAAGTCCTTGCACACCCCTCTGTGGGTAGCGTCACACACACCCCACTGTGTAGATTGCGCTAACCCCCCCCCCCACCCCTGTACACCAATTTGCTCCGGGGCTGGTGGGAGGAGACCATTGTTTTTGGAGATAAGATTTTACCACTGATTGAAAAGGTGGAATTATAGGCACGATATATTGACAATATTTTTGTCATATGGTGGGGCTCGAAGGAAGAATTTAAACAGTTTGTTTATAGCCTCAATGAGAATGTGATAGGCCTTAGATTCACATCAGAAATGGAGAAATTGTTGCCATTTCTGGATGTTAGGATTAACATCAGGAATACAGGTGCCCCAGACACCGAAGTTTACAGGAAACCCACGGCCACAAACTCCCTCCTGAGATGGGACAGTAACCATCCGGTCCCCTTAAAAATAGGGATTCCATGGGGACAATATCAGAGACTCCGAAGGAACTGCTCATCTAGAAGGGAGTTTGTGCGCAAAGCAGATGACCTGAGGGCTCTCTCCCTTGATAGTTTGTATCCCGATTAAATTTTAATTTCAATCTGCCCTTTCTAAATAAGGAATGAACTCTTGACATCCAAGATTAAAATAGATGAAGGGGTGGAGATGATCAGGCCGATCATCTTTGACAATGGGGCAAGGGCAGAGCAAAGGCATTATTGCAAAGTACTGGAATACCCTCAATGTCTTGGGCCCATCCCATCAGATCACCTTTCGTAGAGGCCGATCTGGCTGGGGATTCCGCTTCAGGAGAAGCCCCTGACATCACTGCACATATATTGACAGTGATGTCAGGGGCTCCTTAATGATTGGCATCCCTGGTCAGAGCATCAGCAACGCTCGGCTGAGGATTTCACTCCAGAAGGAGCCCCTGACTTCACTGGCTGTATCTACAGTGGCCGCTGTGTGTGGCACCATCTACAGTGGCCGCTGTGTGTGGCACCATCTACAGTGGGCGCTGTGTGTGGCACCATCTACAGTGGGCGCTGTGTGTGGCACCATCTACAGTGGGCGCTGTGTGTGGCACCTACAGTGGGCGCTGTGTGTGGCACCTACAGTGGGCGCTGTGTGTGGCACCTACAGTGGGCGCTGTGTGTGGCATCTACAGTGGGCGCTGTGTGTGGCATCTACAGTGGGCGCTGTGTGTGGCATCTACAGTGGGCGCTGTGTGTGGCATCTACAGTGGGCGCTGTGTGTGGCACTATGTGTGCACTGCCATTATTTATGTATGTACGATATACAGTGGGCACTGACATTATTTATGTAGGTACTCTCTACAGTGGGCACTATAGCACTATCTACAGAGGCATTGCGGCACTGTCAACATGGGCACTGTGGCGTTTTCAGGGGGTTTAGATAAAAAAAAAAACCCTGACGAAGAAAATCCATCCTTTTTTTTTTTTTTAACGGCCATTAAAAACGGACAGACTGATTGTAAATGGATGAAAATTTGGAGACACTGATGCAAAACGGCCATGAAAAACTGACAATTGGTCAGTTTTTAAAGGGGATCTGTCACTAGTTTAGTAATGCTTAACCCCTTAATGACCAGCCTATTTTAGACGTTAATGACCAAGCCATTTTTTACGTTTTTCCATCGTCTCATTCAAAGAGCTATACACTTTTTATTTTTGCGTCGACATAGCTGTATAAGGTCTTGTTTTCTGCGGGACAAGTTGTATTTTTTAATAGCACCATTTTGGGGTACATAGAATTTATTGATTAACTTTTATTATCTTTTTTGGGGGGGGGGGGGGGATAGAAAAAAAATCTGAAATTTCGCCACACTTTTACGTCCTAAATTTACGCCGTTTACCGTGTGGTATAAATAACACAATAACTTTATTCAGTGGGTTGTTGCGATTGCAACCATACCAAATTTATATAGTTTTTGTATGTTTTACTACTTTTACACAGTAAAAACGCTTATTATTTGTTTTTGTGTCTCCATATTTGAAGAGCCGTAACGGTTTTATTTTTTCGCCGATGCAATTGTAGGAGGGCTTTTTTTGCAGGACGACTTGTAGTTTTTATCGGTACCATTTTGGAGTAGATGTGACTTTTTGATCACTTTTTATCACATTTTTTTGAAGGCTGGATTCAAAGAAAACATAAATTTTCGCATGTTTTATTATTTTCTTTTTTTACGACGTTCACCGTGCGGGTTTAATGATGTAATAAGTTTATAGTTGGGGTCGTTACGGACGCGGTGATACCAAATATGTGTAACTTTTTTTACTTTATTTTGTTTGTTAATAATAAAGAAATTTGTAAGGGGAAAAAGTGGGTTTTTCATTTTTTTTTCTTTTCACTTTTTTACTAGTCCCACTATGCGATGGTCTGATCGCATTTATAATACACTGCAATACTTCTGTATTGCAGTGTATTATGCCTGTCCGTGTAAAACGGACAGGCATCTGCTAGGTCATGCCAGAGGCATGACCTAGCAGGCAGTCACCACAGGCAGACCTGGGGGCCTTTATTAGGCCCCCGGCTGCAATCAGAGAGACACTCGGCGATCTTATCGCCGGGTGTCAGTTGGATGAGAGGGAGCTCCCTCCCTCTCTCCAAAACCACTCAGATGCGGTGCACGCTATTGTGCACCGCATCTGAGGGGTTAAACAGGCGAGATCGATACTAATATCGCTCTCACCCGGCAGAGCAGGGGCAGCCCCAGCCCTCAGCTACCTCTGGCAGCTGAGAGCAGGGAGATTTGACAGCTCCCTGCTCTGTTTACTTATTCCGATGCCACGACGTAAAAAGTCTATGGCATCGGAATAAGGCCCGTTAGTGACCGATGTAGAAACACTATGGGCCGGTCAGTAACGGGTTAATCTCCTAGCTAATTTAATAGGCGCTGTCACACTGATAATGCTAGTAAAAACTCTGTCCCAAAAAGATTTTCAAAGTTAAGAGCTTTTTTTTCTAAATATGCAAATGAGGCTATACTAGACAAGTGCGTGTCAACAGCAGCGATTCCCACGAGGTGCAGCTACCTCACAGTCTCTGACCTGTCCCATCAGCATGAAGCTGCTTCACACAGTGTGAGAGACGGAGGCTGGAGGGAAGGAGAATCACTTAAAACAGCCATATCTCGGGCTGTGGACCACCTAGAACAGTAACTGGAGGCATCACCAGTTGAATAGAGTCAGGAATGGAAGTTGTATACTATATAATCATGCTTTGTTGCTGGGCTGAGGAGAGCTGTATGACTCTGCCTGATTGGACAGCGTCATACAGAAAACATTACACCGCCAAGCATGAAAAGAACGAGTAACCTCCCATTCGGCAAGTAAAGCCAAATTGGCATATTTAGAAAAGTGCTCATAACTTATTTGCAAAGTTTTTGAAAAAAATATTATACTGTGGTTATCAGCATCATAGCACCTAATAGATTATTTAGGAGATAAGGAATTAATAAACTAGTGACAGTTTGATCTCTAATGGCCATTTTTTTCACCGTCGTGTGAATGTAGCCCTAGGCTCTGTACACAAATGCGTTCAGAGTGTATAGTGGGATTCCCGCTGAGGGAATTCACTCGTGATTTATATGGCCTAGAGTGAATTTCAAATCACATTGTAACAAGATGGTTTGTAATTTTTAGAGGCAAAAACCAAGAAAGGACAATCACCAACAAACTCATTTCCATATTGTATCATATCATGCTAATAAATAAAGAAGAAACATACTTTTCATTGTGAAGGTCATGTAATTTCTTATCCAGATCTTGGCTGAGCTTAGTCTTCTCTTCAACTTCTTCCTTAAGCTCTTTAACCTGAGTTTTGTACAGTGTCTGTAGGACAATAATTAAGAGTTTAAACACACAATAATGTAATACGAAGCAGAAATTCCATAGTGTAGGGCCCTTCAGACTGAGAAAATGAAAGTACAGTACTGCCAATTATTATAAAATGCAAAAGCAGGAGGCATTGGGGGAAATGTATTAAGACTTGTGTTTCATATGCTGGTCTTAATATAAAGCAAGTTAGAACAAGATGTGACATTTATAAAAAGGCGAAAGCTTCTTAATAAACGTGGACAACCGCAGTTATGCCCCACAATTGTGACGTAGCAACTGCGGCCGCACACCCCACAAATGTGACGTAACCACTGCAGATGTGCGCCATCCATTCTCGCCCCTTATTACAAAAACGGCAAGAGCGACGTAAAAAGGCCAAAAGTCGCAATTTGTACTGCAAAAAGCGACAATTGGACTCTTTGCGATAGAATAGTCGATAAATTCCCCCCATTGAGTATGTGTAATACATGCAATAACTCATTAGGGGATGTAATCTAAGCATACATTTTTCCACTGTTTCGTTCCCTCCAGGGCGTTGCAATCGCGATATGGCACTAAAAACCAATCCAGCAAAATCTGCGCTCCAAAATACAAATGGCGCTCCCTCCCTTCTGAGCGCTGCCGTGGGTCCAAACAGCAGTTTATTACCACATATAGGGTATTTCCGTAATCGGGAGAAGATGCTTTAAATGTTGGGGTGCATTTTCTTCTTTATTCCTTGTAAATATTACAAATTTCTAGGTTTTTTCAGAAAAAAAGTAGATTTTCATTTTCACAGACTAACTACAATAAAGATAGCAAAGTACCTGTGGGGTCAAAGTGCTAACTATACCCCTAGATAACTTCCTTGAGGGGTCTAGTTTCCAAAATGGGGTCACTTTTGGGGAGTTTCCACTGTTTTGGTACCACAAGACCTCTTCAAACCCGACATGGTGCCTAAAATATAATCTAAAAATAAGTAGGCCCCAAAATCCTGTAGGTGCTTTTTTGCTTCTGAGGCCGGTGTTTCGGTCCATTACCGCACTAGGGCCACATATGGGATATTCCTAAAAACTGCAGGACCTGGGCAATAAATATTGAGTTGCATTTCTCTGGTAAAACCTTCTGTGTTAAACAATTTTTTTTATTACAAATGAATTTCGGCAAAAAAAAAAAAAAAAAAAAAAAAGAGAAATTTGTAAATTTCATCTATACTTTGCTTTATTTCCTGTGAAACGCCTAAAGGGTTAAGAAACTTTCTGTGATGCTGTTTTGAATACTTTGAGGGGTGCAGTTTTTAAAATGGGGTGATTTATTTGGGGATTCTAATATAGAAGGCCCTCTAAACCACTTCAGAACTAAACTGGTACCTGTAAAAATAGCCTTTTGAAATTTTCTTGAAAATGTGAGAAATTGATGCTAGAGTTCTAAGCCTTGTAACGTCCTAGAAAAATAGAAGGATGTTCAAAAAGCGATGCAAATATAAAGTAGACATATGGGAAATGGTAACTAGTGACTATTTTGTGTGGTATTATTATCTGTCTTACAAGCAGATACATTTATCATTTTCATAAATAAATATTGAATTTATTGATCACATTTTTCCACTATCAAAGTACAATATGTCACGAGAAAACAATCTCAGAATCGCTTGGATAAGTAAAAGAATTCCCAAGTTATTACCACATAAAGTGACAAGGCAGATTTGAAAAAAATCGGCTGTGCCACAAGGCCAAAACAGGCTGCGTCCTAAAAGGGTTAAGTAGGTGCCATTATTTTTGAGCATTTACATTAAAGTTTATTTTGGCAAAAATTCTGCTAAAAAAGCAGTTCCACTGCAGTTTATTTTCTTATTACACCGATCATAAATTATGCTATAAATCTGTTATGCAGCCTGTTACGGTTATTTTATGTTTTTGGACTTCTATTTAATAAAGTTTTATTGTAAAAAATTAGCATTTGTGTCTTTTTTATTGAATTTTTTTTATTTAACATTACATTTTTTTATTCATTTAATCCATAGGGGGATTTTTAATTGGGATTTTATTTTTTAACTTTAATGTATATATGTCAGTACATAAACCTGTGTACTGATAAGTTGTTAGGGCATGCCTAAATATGGAAATTGGCTGGAAGCGGCAAACACCAGAGTCTGCGGATATCCTCCATTGCGCGAATTAGATGAAAATGTGGTTGATTAAGCGAGTCTTCGCTCAGCGTGACCTTGCAAGATCAAGATGACTCCACTCAGGGAGAGTTACAATAGTTCAAAACTTGTTGGCAAACTACAGTAAATTTACATATCTGGTGGCCAAAAAAATGAGAGGCAATAACTCAGGGTCAAGGGGGAGGGAGCTGGAAGAAAAAAAAAAATTGGCGACTGAAACAGGGAGGAAGTAGGCTAAAGAAAACATAAGTAAATAATATTTTAGAACCTAGTGACAAGTTCTCTTAAATATCAAGTAAGGTAAAATGGAATAAAAATAAAACTAGAAACGGCAGGCATATATCGGGAATTTCGGGAGTTCAATGATACAAGCTAAAACGCCAAACCTGAAGACTGTCATATCACGTACATTATCAGCGTGAGCTAAAAATTAGCGCAATAGAAAGAAAAGCAGAAATTAACAACAATAATGAGATGTGGTTTTAATTGGTACCATTTTGGGGGTACATAGGACCTACTTACTTTCATTATATTTTTTAGGAAAACAGAATGGAAAAAAAACAAACAAATTCCATGGTTTTTTGCTTATGCCGTTTACCATGTAGTTCAACCCCTTAATACCGAAGGTATTTTTTTTTTTTTTACTCAATAAATTTTTATTGAACATTTTTCCAACATACAAAGTAACAGACATTTTGCATTTCAAAGCTAACAGTGAGCAATACCTGTAATATCTTACAGATATAAAACAAAAGAAGTCGTACCATACAAAGAAATAATACAATATACATGAATTAGAACCATATCTCTCATTCAGTGTCCTAGCCCCCCAAGATGACTCAGATTCTAGGGGATACCTCTACCTTGTGTCTTCTAGTTAGCAAAGTTGTAAACGCTATCTAACCATGGACCCCAATCTTTCTCATATTTAAGAATAGAGTGACCCCTGTGTGCCATCATTTTCTCATGTGAACATGTACTATTAATATGGGCAATAATTTCCGTTAATGGAGGGATTGTCTGACTTTTCCAACATCGGGTTATTGCTAATTTGGTCTCAATAAATATATGTGCTGCAATTACTCTGTAGTCTCCCGGAATGTCCTCAAGATTCAGAAAGAGCAATGCTAACGATGGAGAAGGATCAACCGTAATTCCTGTAATATCAGACAAAAACCTAAATGCAGCCTTCAATTGATTTTTGAGTGACGGACAGGTCCATAAAATGTGCAATAGCGTCCCCCTACCCCCACAATTCCTCCAACATTGGTGAGAGGCAGTCGGGTATATGCGCTGGAGCTTATCTGGAGTGTAATACCAGCGGAGTATTGTCTTCATTACTGACTCATAGTGAAGAGTACATTTCAAATGTTTCGCTATAAAAGTAAGTGCATAAGACCATGTTTGTGCTGAGTATTCATTTGTAAGTTCCTTTTCCCAGGCCAAGAAAGGGGAAGATTTTTCAAATATATTCTTAGATCCCAAAAGGTCATAAATGGGACGCAATCCTTTAAGACGCGTCCCAGTTTGAGCCCATATTCGGAATATCTCAGTGTTTGCTGTGACCTCAAATGGGCAATCCGTTTGCAACAGATGTCTAATTCTAAGGAATTTATAAAACTCAGTATTTGAGATACCAAACTTATAGTGTAAGCAGCTAAACTGTACCATTTGGTTGTTTTCGAAAAATGATGTCATCTGTGTCAGACCTCCCACTTTCCAAAGTCGGAGATCCAAGTCAGTGAGAAGAAACTCTAGAGCTTCTATCGGCGAATTGGGGAGTAGAGAAAATGAAGATGTGCTACACAGAGAATGGAATTTTACCCAGTTTTGTAAAGAAGTGGATAGAAAATATGGCAGGGATATATTTGGAGATTTTGGGTGTAGTTTTACAATTAAAAGGGCTTTTAGATTATGTATAGGTGATGTTGACGTTTCAATTTGTACCCAATGTTGGGAAGTATCTCCTTCCCACC
Source organism: Rhinoderma darwinii (assembly GCF_050947455.1). NCBI lineage: Eukaryota > Metazoa > Chordata > Amphibia > Anura > Rhinodermatidae > Rhinoderma > Rhinoderma darwinii. The sequence goes on along the minus strand of NC_134691.1, from coordinate 104,457,590 downwards.
AGTATTTCAATTGCGATATCTGAGTGGACAAATAATAGTGATGAATATTAGGTAAACTTAAGCCACCTTGTTTTTTCCCCTTATTCAATAAACGAGCAGCTATGCGTGGTCTACTTTTTTGCCAAACATAAGAGCTTACCAACCTGTGTGCTTTATTAAAAAAGGACAAGGGCATTTTAATCGGCAATGTCCGAAACAGATACAATAACTTTGGAAGTACCAACATTTTAAAGGCCGCGATACGACCTATCCACGAAACTTCATGCAGTTCCAATTGTTTCAAATCTATTTCTATTTGCGCTAACATAGAACAATAATTGGCCTGGTATAACTGAGACTTTAGGAGTGATGTTTATTCCCAAGTATTTAATATGCGTTTGTTGCCAATCTAACGGAAATCTCTCCCGCATATAGCCCAGGTCCAACAATGAGCAATTCAGGGGTATAGCTTGAGATTTTCCCATATTAACTTTATAAAATGCTATTTGACCGAATTCCTGAATAATCTCAAATGCAGTTGCCAACGACTTTTCCGGCTGTTCTAGGGTTAATATTATGTCGTCTGCATAAAGGGAAATGCAGTGGGATCTATCTCCTATTTTTATCCCGTGGATGTCATGATGTTGTCTAAAAGCCTGTGCCAATGGTTCTATAGACAGGACAAAAATTAAAGGCGATAATGGACACCCTTGTCTAGTCCCATTCGTTATCCCAAAGTCCTCCGAAAGCGCACCATTAACAAACACTTTTGCCGATGGACTGGAGTATAAAGCTTGAATTGCCGTTGTAATAGAGCCTTCAAAGCCCATTTCTTCTAAAACCGTGAACACAAATGACCATTTAACCCTATCGAAGGCTTTTTCAGCATCTAGAGTTACCATAACCGCTTTAGTTTTCTTCCTGTTTACATAGTCTAAAATATTGAGAACTCTCCTAGTGTTTTCCGGGGCCTGTCTTCCTTTAACAAATCCGACTTGGTCTCTATTAACTAGTATTGGTATCACCTCCGACAAGCGGTTTGCCAATACCTTGGCATAAATTTTTACATCCGAGTTAAGGAGGGAAATGGGCCTAAAATTTTGTGGTGAATCAGGTGTTTTGCCTGATTTGGGGAGCGTCACTATCACTGCACTCAGCATTTCCTTTGGGAAAGAACCCTCCGAAATGGCATGCTTTAGGGTTTCAAACAGATGAGGGAGGAGAGACTTTTCAAAAGTTTTATAGTAGATACCAGATAAACCATCTGGTCCAGGGGCTTTATGTAGCGGGAGGGAACGAATTACTTTGGATATTTCCCCCTCTGATATAGGGAGGTTTAAATCCGCCAATTGTTGGGACGATAAACGTGGAAGCTTTAGATCTTTTAAGAAATCTTTGACAGCCTGTTGGGCCGGTTGTGGATTTGTTGTATGTGGTTGCAAATTATAGAGGGATTCATAGTATTCTTTGAACTTTTGTGCTATATCCCCAGGTGAGTATATTTTAGTGTTTCTTATTGGATCTTTAAGGAATGCTATCTTACTCTTGATATCCCTGGCTTTTAATCTATGTGCCAAGAGTTTACTGGCTTTGTTATCTTGCGAGTAGTATTGTGCTTTGACGGATTGTAGGTTTTTTTCATATTTGTACATCAAACAGTCCTTCAATTTAATTCGGAGGTGTCGCAGTTTCTCAGTGTTAGCTGGGGAGGTGTCAGTTTTATTCAGGGCCTCTATAGTACGTATTTGTGTCATTGTATCCTCAAACTGCCGATCCCTTTCTTTCTTTGCTCTATGCCCCCATTTTATAAAAAGGCCTCTCATGTATGCCTTGTGGGCATTCCACAGAACAAATGGATCCCGAACAGAGTTTACATTCAATAGAAAATATTCCTCTAGGCCTTTGCTCAATTCCTCCTTATACTTAGGATGGGACATCAGATACGCATTGTTTCTCCATAGGAAATGTGTTGGTGAATTATGGGTTTCGTTTACACATATAGTAATAGCTGCATGATCTGACCATTTAATCAGTTCAATAGAGGATTTTTCCACTTTTTGTAATAACGAACGCCCTACCAGAAATAGATCTATGCGAGAATAGGACTTATGTACCGGTGAAAAAAAGGAGTAATCTCTTTCCGAGTCGTGTTGAATGCGCCAAATATCGTACATATCTTCCTTTAGTAAGACAGGGGCTAGAGCAGGGGTCGGGAACCTATGGCTCGCGAGCCAGATATGGCTCTTTTGATGGCCGTATCTGGCTCGCAGACAGGGCTCCTACCTGTCTATGGGAAGGATGCATGCACCGCGCTCCATCAGCCCGTGCACCGCGCTCCATCAGGCCGCGGTGCACGCTGATATTGGTAGTTCTTTGATGGCCTGATAAGCATTGGCGGCAGTGGTGAGCGGCAGGGAGCATGGACTACATTTCCCATAACTCCCTGCATAGCCGCGCCGTCTGCAAGCACGCACCTGCGTCCACTGACAGATACAATTGCTCCAGCGGTCACTTAGTACACAAAGGAGTGTTCCTCTCTGCTGCACTAAGCCACCGCTGGACCTAAACAATAATTCGCTGTAAAATAATAAAATAGATAATTGACATAACTGACAATGCGTTGTGTGACATGTCCAACATTCCAGCTTCTTTCTTCTGCGAATGCCTCAAAGCTGGCATTCTCTCAACATCAGGTGGGAAGAATGCCAGCTTCCAGTCATGCGCAGGAAAAAGAAGAAGCCAGACTGCTGGACTGATGTCATGCATCGCAAGCTCACAATGTAAGTTATTTATTTAATTTTTTTACTGCTAATTACCATTGTTTCAGTTCAGTTGTGGCTTTATACAGCAGGGAGGAGCATTCCTTGCTGTACTAAGTGAACATTGGAGCGATTGATCTGTCAATGGCCCTTTAAACATATTGTACGGCTCTCGCGGAATTATATTTCAAAATATGTGGCGTTTACGGCTCTCTTAGCCAAAAAGGTTCCTGACCCCTGGGCTAGAGACTGGGAGTGGATTCTATGTTCACTCGTGGAATCTATTGATGGGTCATGTATGGTATTGAAATCCCCACAAATTACCAATTCCCCCCTTTTAACTTTGTTGATTTTACGGAATAATTTATTTAGAAAACGGATTTGGTGTGCGTTCGGGGCATATACCACTACTATGGTGAATACCACATTGTTCAATTCTCCTATCTGTATGATATATCTCCCTCCCGGGTCTAGAAAAGTTGAGATAGGATTGAATGCGACTGTATTTCGTATTGCTAGAAGTACCCCTCTCTGTTTTTTGGTATGGTGAGAAAGAATAACCTTGCAGAATTGAGGATGTTTTACTCTATGTGCATCTTGTTCTAGTAGATGGGTCTCCTGTGTACACAATATGTCGCATTTCAAGGAAAGAGCTTCTCTCCACATAAACGCTCTCTTATGTGGACTATTTAAACCTTTTACATTTAGAGAGACAAACTTAATCATCATAATATATTAGGATCTCAAGAATGTAGGTATGCGGTGTCTTGTTATATCCCATTAGTCCCTTGAACTTTGTATATTGAAGTGTATGGAAGGATAATATAAAGCACTCTAACCCTACCAAGCATAATATTGCATATATCCATATAAATGACCATATATCTGGTATGTTAACTTCACATTTCATCACTGTACTAGTCACGAGAAATCGTAAACATATAAACACATTTGGGTGTCTATTAACCCATAAAATAGAGTCGCACCAACCACACAAACATAAACACATATACAGCTGAATAAGCTGTTGAAAAATATTGGGACAAATTCTCAGGGCTTGAATCCCAAAGACATTCCAGAACTCCAAACGGCAACCGTGGTACGTTGTATTATTGGCTCTTCAGCGATGTGGTCCCTTTTTTGGTGGCACCCTTTGCCACTCTTGCTCCAGGCGAGAGGGGTACCCCCCCCCCCCCCGTTCTTCTGTAATCTCCGGGACTGGAAGATTTTTAGAGTGCAGGAACTTTCTTCCTTCCCCCAGTGTAGAAATAACTTGCAGTGTTCCATTATGGCGTACAAATTTTTTTACAGGGAATCCCCATCTGTAGGCGATGTTGTGCTCTCTTAGATTGCAGTAATTGGGGATAGGTTTTTTCTCATCCGAAGTGTGGCTGATGATAGGTCCGCGTATAACTTGATATGCTGATATGGTGTCGGTATATCTCCCAGTGACCTAATCGCTGCCAACAAAGCATCCTTGACGTGGTAATAGTGGATCCTGATCAATACATCTCGGGGTAAAGTGTCCGGTAAGTGTTTCGGACGCGGCACTCTATGTGCCCTGTCGATTATGATATCTGTATCTGAACTCTTCGGTAGAATAGCCATCATAAGCGCTTGCACATATTTAGTAAGATCAGCAGGCAGAATATCCTCTGAGATACCTCTAATTTTCACATTATTCCGTCTAGACCTATCTTCCAGGTCAATGACCTTAGCTTGTAAATTTTCGATCTCTACGGATAAGTCAGAGTGTGACTCCACTAGATTATTATGAGAGGCAGCGAACTCTCCCATTTTATGCTCAATATGATGTATCCGCTGCCCCAGGCCTTGTAGTGTAGCTGTAATAGGAGCCAGCAAGGCAGTGAATTCTGTATGTATGGAGGCACTAAACACCGTCAACATCTCTTTCATCAAAGTGCCCGAGGCCGGACCATCAGTAGTTGGTATGTCTCTGAATGCTTTTACCATTAAAGACGGCCCCCGGGAATGAGACTCTCTCTCTCTTACCTCTGAGCCTCGTCGAGCTTGCTCCTTTGTCTCAGGCTGCCGCGCCTCCGGACTGTGTGAAGGGGAAGATGGCGTCGACCGCATGGTGTCTTCATCACCGGCTTCTTCCAGGGACTCCGCAGCCAGAGGGCTGTATCGGGATCCTGAAATTATCTGCTGCGCAGCTCCCCGGGAATCTGCTAGGGTGAGTGGAGATCTTTTGCCGCTTTGGTGAGAGGCAGAGGAAAGTGACGATGTTGTTTTTCCCGGGCTTAAAGTGGAAGGATAAGTAGTGAGGCCAGCAGCCCCGTCCTCTCCCTCTCGGTCTTTCTCGAAGTAGAAGTCCAATTTGCCCTGTTGTTTCAGGCCTCTCTTGCCTCTCGTCATCATGAGTAATTATGTCTACTTTTTGGATCTCTAAGAGAATATTAGAAGAGCCTTGCGTTGTAATTAGCTTTATCTGTTACCGGAGCTCCGGGATCAAGCTGCCATGTCTCTCGGCTACCAAGCCACGCCCCATACCGAAGGTATTTTAAACCTTAATGACCAAGCAATTTTTTACGTTTTTTTTTACGAATTCAAAAAGCTATAACTTTTTTTCTTTTTCGGTCGACACCGCTGTATAAGAACTTCTTTTTTGCAGGACAAGTTGCATTTTTTAATAGCATTATTTTGGGGAACATATAATTTATTTATTAACTTGTGTGATAATAGGAAAAAAAACCTGAAATTTTGCCACTTTAATTGTCTTAAATTTTCGCCATTTACCATGTGGTGTAAACATAATATAACTTAATTTAGCGGGTCGTTACGATTGCGGCGATACCAAGTTTATCTAGTTTTTTTATGTTTTACTGCAGTAAAACCACTTTTCTAAATTATTTGTTCTCATGTCGCTATATTTTAAGTGCCATAACTTTTTTGCTTTTCTGCTGGCATAGCTGTACGAGGGCTTGTTTTTGCGGGATGACATGTAGTTTTTATTGGTACCATTTTGGAGTACATGCGACTTTTTGCTCACTTTTTAAATCACATGTTTTTGAAGGCAGGATGAACACAAAACAGAATCTCCGGCGTTTTATTTTTTACGCCTTTCGCCTATGCGGGTTAATCTAATCATTTTATAGTTGGTGTCGTTACGGACGCTGCAATACCAAACGTTCAACTTTTTACTTTAAGGGGAAAAAAGTATTCTGTATTGCAGTGTATTAGCACTTGTCAGTGTAAAACGGACAGGCATCTGTTAGGCCATGACTCTAGCCTCTGGCATGGCCTAACAGGCATTCACTAGAGGGAGACCTGGGGGCCTTTGTTAGGCCCCCAGCTGCCATAGAAACCATCGGCACCCCGTGATTACATCATGGGGTGCCAATGGGGTAAGAGAGGGAGCCCCCGCTCTCTAAAACCACTCAAATGCGGGGGTCGCTATTGACCGCCGTCCGCATCTGCCCGGGGTTAAAAAAAAAAATTAAAGAAAATATTAAAACGTATTAAAAAAAAATAATTTTTTCCTCTAAAGTAATGTAAAAAATAAAAAACAAACAAAATTGCTGCGTCCGTAAAAGTCTGATCTATTATTCAACTAAAAAAACAAAAATGTAAACCGCCAAAATCGCAGTTTTTTGGACAAATTAGCTTGCAAACAAAAAAAGTTATAAAAAGCGATCAAAAAGTTGTGCGTACCAAAAAATGCTACCAATAAAAACTACAGCTTGTCCCGCAAAAAATAAGCCCTCACACCGCTCAATCCACGGAAAAATAAAAAAGGTGTGGCTCTTAATGAAGGGAGTGAAAAATTAAAACGAAAAAAATAAATAAATAAATGGGTCGGTCCTTAAGGGATTAAATATATGTAGCGAAACAAAACTATTTTTTTTTTTTAACAAAGTTTTTTTTTAAAGTAATATATAAAAAACCTATATAAAATTTATATCACCGTAATCGTATTGAGCAGCAGAATAAAGTTAAAGAGGCTCTGTCACCAGATTTTGCAACCCCTATCTCCTATTGCAGCAGATCGGCGCTGCAATGGAGATAAGTTACGTTTTTTGTTTTTTTTTAAAAACGAGCATTTTTGGCCAAGTTATGACCATTTTTATATTTATGTAAATGAGGCTTGCAAAAGTCCAAGTGGGCGTGTTTAAAGTAAAAGTACAACTGGGCGTGTATTGTGTTCGTTACATCGGGGCGTTTTTACTTCTTTTACTAGCTGGGCGTTATGTATAGAAGTATCATCCACTTCTCTAAACAACGCCCAGCTTCTGGCAGTGCAGACACAAAGCGTGTTCTCGAGAGATCAAGCTGTGACGTCACTTCCTGCCCCAGGTCCTGCATCGTGTCGGACCAGCGAGGACACATCGGCACCAGAGGCTACAATTGATTCTGCAGCAGCATCAGCGTTTGCAGGTAAGTAGCTACATCGACTTACCTGCAAACGCTGATGCTGCTGCAGAATCAACTGTAGCCTCTGGTGACGATGTGTCCTCGCTCGTCCGACACGATGCAGGACCTGGGGCAGGAAGTGAGTGACGACACAGCGTGATCTCTCGAGAACACGCTGTGTCTTTGCACTGCCAGAAGCTGGGCGTTGTTTAGAGAAGTGGATGATACTTCTATACACCACGCCCAGCTAGTAAAAGAAGTAAAAACGCCCCGATGTAACGAACACAATACACGCCCAGTTGGACTTTTACTGTAAACACGCCCAGTTGTACTTTAGAAAGCCTCATTTACATAAATATAAAAATGGTCATAACTTCGCCAAAAATACTCGTTTTTTTAAAAACTCTTATCTCCATTGCAGCGCCGATCTGCTGCAATAGGAGATAGGGGTTGCAAAATCTGGTGACAGAGCCTCTTTAAGTTATAGTTTTTACCGCACGGTAAAAGCCATAAAAACTAAAACCAAAAAAAAAAACAACGTAGGGATCGCAGTTTTCTCCAATTTCAGCCCGCAAATAATTTTTTATCAGTTTCCCAGTACATTATATGGTACTTTAAATTGTGCCATTAGAAACTACAACTCCTCCCCAAAAAAATAAGCCCTCACACCGCTCCATTGACGGAAAAATAGAAAAGTTATGGCTCTTAACGCAGGGAGTGAAAAACTAAAACGAAGAAAATAAAAAATGGGTCGGTCCTTAAGGAGTTAAATATAAATAATAGACCACTGCTAGTGGTCTCAGATCATTGCCCTCAAGCCCGAAGCAGTTAGCAACAGCCTGCGCCTTGGGAGAACCACGCTCGAAGCGGGTAATCAACTTCTGAAGTGCCGACGTGAAAAGGCGGCACTTCAGAAGAAAATACTCTGAAAGGCCGACGTAAAAAGACTATACACCGGTCGTTAAGGGTTTAAATAAAAATGTTAACTTTTTTTTTTTTATAATTTGACAAAATAAAGCCACTTTTTTTTTTACTGTGCAGTTTAAGTAACTTTATTTGACATTAATTATTTTTAAAATCACACTAGCGGACTTCCCTATGTGATGCTTTGATCGCTTATATAATACTTTGGCAGCATTCACACGAACGTGGACCACCTCGGACGTGAAAAACTGATGTTTTCAACGTCGGAGGTGGACCCGTGCAGGACGCGTTGTCACAGATCCCCCCCCAGACTACAGTCTATGGAGGGATGTGTAGCACGCAGGAAAATAGGACATGTCCTATTTTTCAACCGAGCTTTCACACGCTCTGTTGAAACAACGGTTGTGTAAACGGCCCCATTGAAATGCATGGGTCCGTGTGACGCCCGTTGTTTTAACGGCCGTCACACAGACGAGATTCACGTTCGTGTAAATGAGCCCTTAGTATACCAAAGCACTAATGACAGTCAAGGTAAACCGGGGAGGCAGTCTATAAGGCCATACCTCTTTCATAGCCTAAGGCATATAGCCATAGCAAAACTGGAGCTCGTTAGGCCCCTGGCTACCATGGCAACTCATCGCCGGCCCACGATCACAGGCCATCGATGGGCGACAGGGGGAGCCCCCTCCCTCTATAAACCACTTAAAGGGAACCGGTCACCAGAATTTCAGCTATTTAACTTTACTTATCCCTCACTGGCCGCTGCTATCAAAAGTTCATTGCCGTTATCCCCTCTCCTAAACACCTCCTCCGACTGTAAATAACGGTCTGCAAACATTTCCTGCCTTGTATCTTAATAATCCAGTGTCCCTTTGTGCACACACCCCAAAAGAGGACATCAATGCACAAGCGCAGGATTTTGTGTGCTGGGGGAAGGCGTGGAGCGGTCAATCAAAAGTAAGGAGACAGGTAATCTCGGAAAAACTTGAATGAAAATGTGACTCTTTTAGTATACGAAAGATGAACCTATGTGATTTGTTAACCTAATCCTCAACAATCATGTAAGCCAACATTTTAAATAAGATTTCAAACAAATTTAATATGAAAGGTGTTGTCCCAAGATTAAATATTACATTTCTGTGTTAGTTACTGTAATGACGAGGTAGGGAGACAGACAGGTGAGCCCTAATCTACCCGCCACTCAGTCCCTGCCTACTTGCACGGCCCGTCCTAGGCGACGGCGTACAACTGGGCGACGGTCCCTACGCTCAATATGTGCACGACAGACAAACAGACAAGGGTACACAGAAGCTAAAGGAAATGGGGCAGTTGCCCACGGCAACACCGTGAGCAACAGGCGTAGTAAACGAGCCGAGTCAAACCATGAGTGTACGAGGTACCAAACGCAGAGCAGGAGCGTTGTCAGTAAAGCCAGGGTCAAAATGAAGCAATAATAATGAAGGTCAATAATAATAGCAGGAGCAGCCAGGAAACGGGACAGAATCACAGGCAAAGACAAGCAGGAAATTAAGGTATAAATAGACCGAGGGCGGGAGCTAGAACCGTCTGGCCAGGCTGTGATAGGTTCTCCCACTCCTGAGCCTACCAGCCTGAGTGGTAGCAGATAGAGTCACTCTATTAGACCTAGGAGCAGGTGCAGACTGATTACCTATGGACGTCGACACAGAAGCTGTGCCTGGCAGATCCTTTACAGTTACGCTAAACATTATCTGGTGTGCACAATAGCAGGAATCACTCCACCACCTGTATATAAGGGTATGTTCACACGAGGTCATTACGTCCGTAATTGACAGACGTATTTCGGTCGCAAGTACTGGACCGAACACAGTGCAGGGAGCCGGGCTCCAAGCATCATACTTATGTACGACGCTAGGAGTCCCTGCCTCACAACTGTCCCGTACTGAAAACAGGATTACAGTACGGGACAGTTGTCCGGCAGCGAGGCAGGGACTCCTAGCGTCGTACATAAGTATGATGCTAGGAGCCCGGCTCCCTGCACTGTGTTCGGTCCGGTACTTGCGGCCGAAATACGTCCGTCAATTACGGACATAATGACCTCGTGTGAACATATCCTAAGAGGATTCAGCAGGTGGGACTGCTGAGCATGTGTGACCACCGGCACTGGACATAGTAGGCGGACGTTCCAAGAGGGAATTTAAAAAACACCACGGGGCGCAATAAAATATTTAGCAGCAATACCTAGACACTGTCAAAAATATTTTAATTATCTTTATATGTGTGAACATATATTGCTTTACATGATGGACAGTTGTAACTGTGAAACAGCCTACAGAGGGGGATGAGTATTCTATTCTAAGACTTCGGCTACATGACCTAATGACCTTGTAATCAGCTGATACAAGGGCTGACATGACAAAACCCAATAACACTTGCAATCCATTTTAACTAAATATATATATTATGATAAGCTTGGAACGCTAGGTTTTACCATATGTGGTATGTATATGTGTAAGCATGAGGGTAACACCTTCTCTCTCTTCATTATAAATAAAGATGGATCGCCCCCTGTGGGCAGAGACTGAACACTGAAGCTGCGTGTAATGGTCTCTCCGGCCGGCCTCTCTCAGATTCACTATTGAGAGGGCATTCATTAATTTGGAACTCATAGACAAATGCAGATAATGTCCAACGTTAATGGACAATGTAAATGGACAATGTAAATAGACAATGTAAATAGACAATGTAAATGGACAATGTAAATGGACAATGTAAATGGACAATGTCAATTCTGCAGCTACAACACAAAAGCTATTTTCTACAGGGATTCCAACTGAGATATTGTTATGTTTTGCATGATCTAACAGGGTAAAGCAATATTGAATCGTAGGACAATCCTTTTAAGCGGTCATTCATTTTGATTTACCATGTACATTGGCAATCATCACATATAAATGATCTAAAATGATACCATATGTACTAAATACTAAAAACACTGACGGATGATTAGTGGCATAATAACTTACTGAAAAATACTGCTCAGCTTCAAGCTGATCCTGGAGTTCCCTCATTTGACCTTCATTGCCTCTGTACTGCCTGATGGGGAAAAAAAAAAAAAAAAAATCAGACAAGTGCTTGAAATGAATTTGCTCATTCTCAGTTCATAAATTAAAAAGACATTAAGTCACCAGAATATCTGTAGAACTACAAAATAACTTTATTTTTAGTGTACAGAATGCAGAATAAAATGTAAAGGAAAACTCCGCTTTTACAGAACTTTACAATATTTCACAGTTTAAAAGGGAATTTGTAGTCAGACAGACCGCTCTTTTACAAACAAGTGTGCTCATAGTAATGTACTTTAGTAGATGCTGTTGCACCTGCTGAACAGCGCCCTAGCACTTGTTTGGGGAAGTACTCATAATTGTGCGCCGCATGATAATTACAAGGGCACCACATGTTTCATCATGCCTGGAGGTTCCAAAAATAGTATTCAGCATGCGCTTTTGAAAGGCGCCCTGAACAAGAGCTCGGTAGACCCTACAAAGAGTGCAACAGAACCTACTGCAGTACCTTACTATGAGCATCTTATAGATACTTGTACAACGGTGACACAATCTAGAATTTAGGTCTACATAAAAAGATGAGTAATTATTTAATTGGCGGTTTGGATTTCTTCTGAACGGTTACCAGAGCAATGCATTGTGGGAGCTCAGATGACAGACACGAAGAACTATGCTGTCAGGTCACATGTCTGACAGCACAATGGAGCTAAACCGTCGTCTGACCCAGACAAAACTGGCAGAATTTTGAACGTGTTTTTAAAGCAGCTCAGTAAATGAAAGGCGTAAAACACGAAATAACTCAAAGTTTGCACAAAACAGTTCAAGTTGAAATGTAGATAAAGTTTCTAAACTGTGAAAATACTATGATGAGCTGTGAGAAGGTGGAATTTCACTTTAGGCCATGGAGCCCTGGAGAGTCCACTGGAGCCCAAACTCTACACACTGGATTTGCCCCCTCACTGGCGCTTGGGAAGAGTCGTCGTGATACTGAAACTAGTTCAGTTCTAATTCATTAGAAAGACGCCGTAATCTAAATAAAGCAGGTGACAGGTTCACTTTAAAAATGTGTTACCATGAAGAAAGACTATTGTGCAAGCACGATGATACCGCTAAGAAAACGACAGCTGGGGCGGCCTCCAGCAAAAATACAGCATAAATGATAAACCTTCAAAGCAAAGAACAGCGGTGTCAAATTAAATGCTATTAATATTTGAAGCTCCACTTTGGTGCTGCGCATATTAAAACCATTACTAAAGTGAAACTTGATGTGTGCTGGCCAATCAAACCGATAAGATTAAGAAGAAAGAACACTGCAAAACAAGAATCGGGAACACAGGCATACCTTTAACCTTTTGCCAAGAACGTCCGTGAGTACTGAGGTATGAACCAAGTATACATACTATAGAGCACGCCAAGAATGCAAGTCATTAACTGAACTGTACAGCTCTTATCTGGACTTCATGACCCCAGCCATCAAAACCGCACGGAGAAAACAGGTGAAAATGCCAAAACCACAGCATAGGTGGACAAGCCTTTCCTGCGGCCATAAAACCCGGGAATGTCTGAAGTACACTTCCAAATGATCACTACATAATTCTGTGCCACGTCGAGCGCAATCCGGCATTAGCGAGTTCAGAAATTCAAGGTCCTCATTCAGTTCAGTGCTAGACAAGAGCAGAATACCGAGCAGAGAGAACTATGAAACAAATCGGTTACGAAGGCGGCGATAACCGTAATATCTTATCTCTGGGCTGTCCCTGGTTTATTATTCCAGAATAAGTGATAATCTAGCACCCATTACGTTCCATTAAGCAGGAGCTGTAGGTCGAACACGTTCATCAGCTTTCACCGGTAATTTAAATGTGTCGCCAAGATAACCAACAGGGAAAGAGAGTGGTAATTTACCCAAGGCCATCGTACGTCTGTCGCATCTGCTGTAAACCCCCAAATATAATAGTAGCTTTGTTGAGGGTAGCCTAGGATACAGGACCGCTTGCTCTCTTTGCTGCACAGGTAGCCTAGGATACAGGACTGCTAACGCCGATGCTGCTGCAGAATCAACTGAAGCCTCTGGTGCCGATGTGTCCTCGCTCGTCTGACACGATGCAGGACCTGTGAGTGACGTCACAGCGTGATCTGGCAGAAGCTGGGTGTTCTGAAGAGAAGTGGATGATACTTCTCGTCAGAGCGCCCAGCTAGTAAAAGTATTAAAAACGCCCCGATGTACGCACATAATACACGCCCACTTGGACTTTTAAACACACCCACTTGGACTTTTGCAAGCCTCATTTGCATAACTACAAAAATGGTCATAACTTGGCCAAAAATGCTCGTTTTTTAAAAATAAAAACGTTACTGTAATCTACATTGCAGCGCCGATCTGCTGCAATAGCAGATAGGGGTTGCAAAATCGGGTGTCAGAGCCTCTTTAAGTCTCTGTTCACACTTGATAGTGGTTTCTGTTCTGAACGGTAGCCACAACGATCTGACGGATTCATCGTACTACAGGTGCACGATGGGCCTCATTGATTTACAATGGGATCTGTCAGGTTTCAGTGTGGTGTCCATCGCTTCCACTGCAAATTTTTTCCGGATAAATTTGATGGAATCTGCGATGGAGGCTCCATCATCATTCACGACACAATACACACAAAACAAAATACACATACTTGGTTAGTTGAACCAACTCGAACTCCAACAACCTCTTTGCTTCCAACAACGTATTTATTTCCTGTTTTAACTGTTTCTCCGATCCCTTCAAATTATCCGCTTCAAAAGCGTGCACCTTCAGCTCATTCTGCGCCGTTAACCTCTTCTTTGTCTCTTTCTCCAGCTGCAGTGTCAGCTGTTTCACCTAGAAAATACAAACCGGAAGTTCAATAAATAGTTTCTTTATAATTTGTATCTAATTAGCATTAACCATTCACAAGTAGATCAATAAAATGAAAATACATCAAGAAGCAAATACTAATTTAAGTCCAAATAATGAATACTACTATTAATAATATAATAATAAAAAATAATAATAATATAAGTAATTATGTTTTATTAGAGAAATATTGTAATTTTTCTGAAGCAGCCATTTTTGCAGATGTAACGACAGGAGGGGAGTTTCCCCGCTCCAGGGCGCCCAGTGCGTTTCAAGGGATAACAGCCTCTGATTTTCAGGCGTTTTTGAAGCTGAAAATAAAGTTTATTTTAATTTGGAGATTCAGCTGGAAAATCAGCTGCAAATAACGCCTCAAAAAGCGACATACTACTTCTTTTTACGGAGCGTCTTTTTACGCTCCGTTTTTTAAAACAGGCATAAAAAGACGCCCCGTATATACGAAATGCTCTTTTTTCCATTGATTTCAATGGGCAGATGTTTGTAGGCGTTCAAGTTCCGTTTTTTAGGCGTTTTTCGAGCCGTAAACGCCCCGAAATACGCCTGAAACCACTGCATGTGAACATACCCTTACTGGGAATGTCGGCCTCCCTCTCTGCTTGGAAGCATCTCATACGACAATCCACACTTGCTGAATGTGCTCCACTACGTGACATGCCTCTCAGGTTCCAGTACACCTTCAGTGAGAATATTAAAATTGATTCCTGGGAGAGAGCTGGATCAAGCACATACATGGTCTTTCAAGATTCCGTCGTTCGATCCTTTACTGGTACCTGTCCTACCCTTATGCATAGAAAGTCCGAACGTAAAATACCATAAGACATGAGCTGGAATCTTTGGATGTGTCTTGCCCTATGATGGCTAATCAAGCATTGTTATTTTTCACCAACAAACTTCCTAAAGTGACGGGTATGTCCTTGTTTTATAATATATTTAGTACTAGCATACCGAAGGTTAAAACCACTGGCGTAGCTATAGGGGTCGCAGCGGTCGCAATTGCGACCGGGCCCAGAAGCCAGGGGGGCCCACGGCCCCCCGCACCACATCAATAAAAAGTTACTATAGTAACTCGGGCCGCGGGCCCCTGTTACTATAGTAACATACTTTACTTACCTTCCTGGTTCCGGATCGCAGCTGAGGTCCTGACGTCAAGCGCTGTGCGCAGCGCATGACGTCACAGCGCTATGCGCCGCGCACAGCATCGAGACTACAGAACTCCTGCCGCGGCCGAAGAGGAAGGTAAGGTTAGCCCTGACTGGCGGGGTCTGACTCCCGGGACCCGCCAATCAGCTGTTTTGAAGGGGCCGCAGCACTCGTACGAGAGCTGCTCCCCTTCATTCCTGTCACTTCATTCCGGTCACACTGTGAATCGGTGTCGGCGATTCACAGTGTGAGCGAGTAGTGAAATGAAGGGGAAGCCACTCTCGTACGAGTGCTGCGGCCCCTTCAAAACAGCTGATTTGCGGGTCCCGGGCGACACATCAGCTATTGATGGCCTATCCTGTGGATACGCCATCAATGTTTAGGGACTGCACAACCCCTAAGCCTACGATGTATCAGGCTTAGGGGGCCCATGAGACAGGATCACAGATTGTGTGATCCTGTCTGCTGGGCCCTATATCTAAGCCAATCACATGGTAGGCTTAGATACATGGCCCATGCGTGATCCTGTCTGCTGGGCCCTGTATCTAAGCCTACCACACTGTAGGTTTAGATACAGGGCCCCAGCACACAGTAATCTTATACTGTATAAGATTACTGTCTGCTGGACCCTGTATCTAAGCCTACCTTGTGGTAGGCTTAGATACAGGGTCCCACAGACAGTATCACACATGGGCCCTGTATCTAAGCCTTAGGGTATGTGCACAGACACTAATTACGTCCGTAATTGACGGACGTATTTCGGCCGCAAGTAAAGGACCGAACACAGTGCAGGGAGCCGGGCTCCTAGCATCATACTTATGTACGATGCTAGGAGTCCCTGGCTCGCTGCAGGACAACTGTCCCATACTGTAAACATGTTTTCAGTACGGGACAGTTGTCCTGCAGCGAGGCAGGGACTCCTAGCGTCGTACATAAGTACGACGCTAGGAGCCCGGCTCCCTGCACTGTGTTCGGTCCGGTACTTGCGGCCGAAATACGTCCGTCAATTACGGACGTAATTAGTGTGTGTGCACATACCCTAACACATGTGTTACTAATCATATTTTGTGTGTTTTCTTACAGGTTCGGTCGTTGGACTACGTCGTATTCCAGGACTACTTCGATGACGGCTTTTTTTTTATTAATAAAATGGTTAATGGAGGGCTGTGTGGGTTTTTTTTTTATTTCAATAAAATATTTTTTCTATGTCTTTGTGTTTTTTTTTTAAACTATATTACTACCGCCTTAGTAATGGCCGCCGGCTGATTGACAGCATCCATTGCTAAGGCGGGGCTTAGTGTTAGCGGATGCAGAGGCTAACACTAACCCCCTTTATTACCCCGGTACCCACCGCCACCAGGGGTGCTGGGAAGAGCCGGGTACGATCCAGTACCTGACCATCTGTAGTGATGGTCCGCCACTGGGGTGGCCGCAGGCTGGTATTATCAGGAGGGGAAAGGCAAAAACAGTGGCCCTTCCCATCCTGGTAATGCTGCCTGCTGCTGCTTTATTGTATCTGGCTGGTTATGAAAAATGGGGGGGACCCCACGTCATTTAAAAAAAACAAAAAAAAAATAATAATTGGAAAGAACGATTTCGGGTCCCCCCCAATTTTCATAACCAGCCAGATACAACACAGCAGCAGCAGGCAGCATTACAAGGGTGGGAAGGGCCACTGTTTTTGGCCTTCCCCAGCCTAATACCAGCCTGCGGCCACCCCGGTGCCTGCCCGTCACTACAGATGGTCGGGTACTGGTTTGTACCCGGCTCTTCCCAGTACCCCTGGTGGCGGTTGGTACCGGGGTAATAATGGGGGTTAGTGTAGCCTCTGCACCGGCTAACATTAAGCCTCGCCTTAGTAATGGAGGTTGTCAATCAGCCAGCGGCCATTACTAAGGCGGTGATAATAAAGTTTAAAAAGATACAAGCACATAGAAAAAATATTTTATTGAAATAAAAAAACAACCCTCATTAACCATTTTATTGAGAATAAAAAAAACGCCGTCATTGAAGTCCTCGAATCCGAAGTCCAACAACCGAACCTGTAAAAAAAACACAAACACAAAAATAATCAGTAACACATAAAGAAGCAAAATTATTATTCTTACCTATCCTGGGTCCAGCGCTGGAGCCGCAATGTCAACGAGCTGGGCCCTGTATCTAATCCTATCATGTGTGATACAGTCTGCTGAGCTGTGTATCTAATCCAATCATGTATGATACTGTCTGCTGGGCCCTATATCTAATCCGATCATGTGTGATACTGTCTGCTGAGCCACTGTATCTAATCCTATCATGTGTGATACTGTCTGCTGAGCCACTGTATCTAATCCTATCATGTGTGGTACTGTCTGCTGAGCCACTGTATCTAATCCTATCATGTGTGGTACTGTCTGCTGAGCCACTGTATCTAATCCTATCATGTGTGATACTGTCTGCTGAGCTGTGTATCTAATCCTATCCATAGTTTATAGGGTCGTAGTGCTATAGATATGCTATGCTGTCTCATATACACACTTTTTTTTGGGGCGGACACATATGTATTGGGGCTATTTCCCGGACATTTTAAGCCCTGAGGGTATGTTCACACGGCAGCGTCCGTTACGGCTGAAATTACTGTGCTGTTTTCAGGAGAAAACAGCACCGTAATTTCAGCCGTAATGGCATGTGCAGGCGTCTTTTGCTGCGTCCATTACGGACGTAATTGAAGCTGGTTTTCCATGGAGTCCATGGAAAACGGCTCCATTTACGTCTGAAGAAGTGACAGGCACTTTTTTACGCGCCGCCTTTTGACAGCGGCTCGTAAAAAAAATGACCGCCGGCACATCGTAAGACCCATTCAAATGAATGGGCAGATGTTTGCCGACGCTTTTGAGCCGCATTTTCGGACGTAATTCAATGCTAAAACGCCCGAATTACGTCCGTAAATAGTGTGTGTGAACCCAGCCTTAGTGACGCCCCGGATGCTAGTGCTGCATAGTTGGGTCACTTAGGAGACCCAGCGATGCAGCTGAAAGCGGACCGTCGGCCATGAGAAGTTTGTGGGGGGGGGGGCCCAGTAAGAATTTTTGCATCGGGGCCCATGAGCCTCTAGCTACGCCCCTGGTTAAAACCTTATATTTGCTCAAATGCGAACTTGACCTGAACCTGGTTTCCCCGATGCAACATTGGTTTAAAGCTATGGCGTTTGTTAAGTGGATCTACAAGAGTTCGGTACATTGGGAGATGTCGTGAAAGCTTATCTTGCGCTGGTATCTCACTCCAGCCAGTCTTTCAAGAATATCTTCCTCTGCTTCAGACATGTGTTGGAGGGGGTGTGGGGAGAGAGGTACTTACTTACATACTTGGTGGGAGTGTGGTTCTTACTTACATTGTTGGAGGGGGTGTGGGGAGAGAGGTTCTTACTTACATTGTTGGAGGGGGTGTGGGGAGAGAGGTACTTACTTACATTGTTGGAGGGGGTGTGGGGAGAGAGGTTCTTACTTACATTGTTGGAGGGGGTGTGGGGAGAGAGGTTCTTACTTACATTGTTGGAGGGGGTGTAGGGAGAGAGGTTCTTACTTACATTGTTGGAGGGGGTGTGGGGAGAGAGGTTCTTACTTACATTGTTGGAGGGGGTGTGGGGAGAGAGGTACTTACTTACATACTTGGTGGGAGTGTGGGGAGAGAGGTACTTACTTACATTGTTGGAGGGGGTGTGGGGAGAGAGGTTCTTACTTACATTGTTGGAGGGGGTGTGGGGAGAGAGGTACTTACTTACATTGTTGGAGGGGGTGTGGGGAGAGAGGTTCTTACTTACATTGTTGGAGGGGGTGTGGGGAGAGAGGTTCTTACTTACATTGTTGGAGGGGGTGTGGGGAGAGAGGTTCTTACTTACATTGTTGGGGGGGGTGTGGGGAGAGAGGTTCTTACTTACATTGTTGGAGGGGGTGTGGGGAGAGAGGTTCTTACTTACATTGTTGGAGGGGGTGTGGGGAGAGAGGTTCTTACTTACATTGTTGGAGGGGGTGTGGGGAGAGAGGTACTTACTTACATTGTTGGAGGGGGTGTGGGGAGAGAGGTTCTTACTTACATTGTTGGAGGGGGTGTGGGGAGAGAGGTTCTTACTTACATTGTTGGAGGGGGTGTGGGGAGAGAGGTACTTACTTACATACTTGGTGGGAGTGTGGTTTAGTCCACAATTTCTGGGTCACCGCCTTCAAATTGAAGACCGTGGACTCTGGTCTGGTTTTATGCTTCCTGCATATAGATCGTATCCCGGGTTATGGAAGAATGGTAGCGGGACATTCTTTTGGCGACCAAACTCATGATAGCCCGTAAATAGAAATATGCCAATATATTCTCAGAAGTAGAAATGATGAACCTGACTAATTTCTCGTATCAGATGAAAAAAGCATGGGCTATATAGAACGCACGCTTTAGAAATATTTAATTACAGGTAGATATACTGGACAAAGTTCTCAGATCCGCACACTCCACATGTGACCTCTCTCCCCTGACCGAATTCCTCTCCTATCTGAGGATTGTACTGGTTACGAAGTCTGACTGTCCCTCTTATTTACGTATCTCTCGTGACTGCACTGTTGCATATATTTTTGTATTCACACTGATATTATAGGAGTTTTAATTGAATATATTGATACATCACTTGCAGATTTTCTACTGTCAATTTTGTTTGTTACTGGAATTCTTTTGGTTCGGATTCCGTTGACTGCTCTTCACATGATTGCTCCATGTTGGAGTCTTTGCATTATGTCTATATATTGTTTTAAAAATTTAATACAAATTTTATTAGATACGACATAAGTGAGAAAACAGGGGTCACACTTTTTTTCCCCCCAAGGGGATAAATGGGGAAATAAAAAGAACTTAACACTAAAACATTTATACCTCTTCTTCCAGCCTCTCCTTCTGCTGAACAAGGTGTTCGGATTTCTGATGCGACTGTTTGAGGTCAAAATCCAGCATTGAACACCGCTTCTCTATCTCCATCCTCCAGCTCTCTGCTTTCTCCTTTGCAGCTCTTTCTGCTTTCACTTTCATTTCCATTTCTAAGACCAAATATAATATTGTAAGATGCAGGTAACGTCCAGTGATTAGAAGGGGTCAAACATGCAATACATGAGGTGTACAATGGACACTATTTCTAGTAAAGCAATGCAGAAAAACATGTCTACTTTGCAATAGAGGGGATGTTTGGCTTTATAAAGAAGTGCCACTTTTGTCCATGGGCCGTGTCTGGTATTGCAGCTCTGCCCCATTCAAGTGAATAGGGATGAGCTGCAATAGTGCATGGCCAGC
Organism: Rhinoderma darwinii; assembly: GCF_050947455.1. NCBI lineage: Eukaryota > Metazoa > Chordata > Amphibia > Anura > Rhinodermatidae > Rhinoderma > Rhinoderma darwinii. Next base: position 104,437,179 of record NC_134691.1, on the reverse strand, counting down.
TTAAAAGCTAGCATACAGTTTACAATTTTTATTTTTTTTAAATAAATCAATGTTTTAACTGATTTGAAACTGCTTTTAAAATGATTAAAACAGATTTTTAACTTTTTAAGATACAGCTTCTATGTATTCTGTATACATAGCTGTATCATTCTGTCAAAGCCGCGGCATTCAGTAGAGCTGAATGGACGGACGACTCGGCTGAAGCTGGTCCTGCGTGTCTCTTACAGACAGGATTCTGCTAATAATGATCACAGATATGATCATTATTAGTGGGATCCTGTGTGTAAGAGACACGCAGGACCTGCGCTCAGTCAAGCCATCAGTTCATCTGTACTGACAGCCACGGCTTTGACAGAACGATACAGCTTCAATATATACACAGGATACAAAGTAGTGTTTTTTTTAAAACTTAAAAAAAATAATAAATGTAAATTTAAAACTGGTTTAATATCAGATAAAACGTTTATTCAAAAAAATTATTTCTCTTCAAAATGTGTACACAGCCTTTAACAGTAGTAATCTTCAAGAAGTAGAAAAAATGTCTGCACGCATGATCCATACGACCTCCTGCGCCCATGAACCATACAACATTTACATACATACTTGTGAATTATCTTAGCTTTTCTTTTCCCAACACGCAGACTTTAGATTTGTTAAGTATCGTGGGTAATCAAACAAATACAAAAAGTGAGGACTGGCCATGCAGTCTGCAGGATCTTTGCATTGAAGGGGTTTTCCCACGTTAACAAATCACTAGGATTCTCAAAATGAAAGGACTGTGCTGCACTTTCCTGCACTGCAGACGGCTGTTCAGGGGAAAACTGGAGGGGCCGCAGTGCTAAAACAGGATCTTTTAGATTCCCACTCATCAGATGTGCCATAACATTCAATACTGGAAATAGCCCGTTAATAAGGAGTAGGTGAGCAGTTTAAAAGAACATCAAAGGTTAGGGCATAGTCTGAAGTCAGAAGTGCTTTAATTTGGGATGGAGTGCTGTAACTGCGCCACAACTTTGTTAATGAAACATGACACCCTGTGACTCAAGAGCGCTTAATCCAAGCCATGCGAAAAATAATCTCCAGGACCTGTTGGTGCCAGGTATGCATAAGACCACCGACTACCACCTCACCGGTAAAGTGTTATTGGCTCCAGCCTTTACAGCTCACAAGACATAAGATATATTTCATTAATAAAGGATGTTGTGTCAGCGACAGATCCGCTAGAAAACGACTACATCTGACACTCACTCAAAACTCATGCATGACTCGGACTTAATAGTATTGTCCCACTATTAATGAGAGTCCCTAGTGGCAACTAACACCTTGCCTTTTTTTTTTTTTTGCATTTACATATTAAAGTATTTTCTCTGTTGTTGCCTATGATGGTTTAGGTAGCAGCACTAATCGGTGGGCTGGCATCCAGTGTCCTGGCACCACTTATAGGGGTTAGACCAAAATTGCACGTTTTTGTTTGTTTAAAAGCCCTGTACTTCCCTAACTCATAGAAAGGTGATATTGGGATGTGGCAATGTGAATTTCTTCTGTGCGGTTTAATTATTCTTCCCCCATTGGTTTTTCCCTTCTCTGTGAGCAAACTGGGCGGAGCACACGTGACACCCATTTTACACTGGGAAACTACATTTTTGACAATTTACACAACAGGTTTGCTGCAGGTGTTACTCTATTGGGAGACATACTGTACAGTGCCTTCTGTGAGGTAACTATATCCCTATAACACACTACAAAGCAGAGGAGGAGAGCTGGAGAAGACAACCGCCAGTGAGGCATCCCGCTGAGGGAGCATCTTTTGAGACTTTGGGGCTGGAAACCTTATGCCAGAATGAATGGAGCAGCAATTTGCCATGCTTGCCCTGTGCAGGGAGGACCGGGAAACTGCACATGCTCCAACTCGCTGCATAGGGAGAGCTAGGGAGGCCATAGAAAACAACTGGGACAATCTGTCCATTCTTGATCGGCCAAGAGAAGAACTACTAAAGGACGTGTCCAGTAGCAACGAGGGGACAAAACTAATTTTGCATGGCTTATTTAGACGGACGAGTACTAAAAAAAAACCTGCTTGATTATAGAAAATTATATGTATTTGCAAAGATTATTGTTTTGACAAACCGGACACACAGCCATTAATGTGATCTTGGCAGCAATCCTTTAAACAGGTTTTTCATTGGAGACTTAATCACAGAAAACCTTTTATCCCTAAGCTCCGTGTATCCCCCTCTACCATATACTTCCAGCAGAGAGAGGAGAATAGGGAGGATAGACCCGACAGATCAGAATGCATAAACCAGAAAAGTCACTCACCACACATAGCCACCGACTTCTCTTCCTCAAAGGACTGGTGTTTGTCGCTCAGTCTCGCCTTTGTCACCTTATGCTCATTGAACTCCTGGTCCAACCGCTGTTGCAAAGATTTTAGCTGATAGTTCAGCTCTATCTCTAAATTGTTTTTTTCCTGTTACAATTAAAACACATTAATTCTCAAATGTACAAATCTCAACAATAATATGCTATGGAATAGAATGAAAAGCAATCTGAAGGTGGAACAACTTAAATGTCGAGTGTGAAAACCAAGTGCACAATAATGCAACAATCCTAAAAGGTTATCAGCAAAATCCAGTGTATAAACCGATGATCCAGCAGATCAAGATTCATTGTAACATTGCTGCACTTCATGTCTCAGTCAGGTGAAGAAACATTGAGGCTGGATTCACACGAGCATGTTCGGCCTCGCTGCGGGACAACTGTCCCGTATTGTAATCATGTTTTCAGTACGGGACAGTAGTTCTATGGAGAGGCAGGGACTCCTAGCGTCGTACATAACTATGATGCTAGGAGCCTGGCTCCCTGTGGTGTGTTCGGTCCGGGACTTGCGGCCGAAATACGTTCCGTCCTTTACGGACCAAACATGCTCGTGTGAACCCAGCCTAACTCAAAAATCCAATGTTTTGGCAGAATTCTGTCAGTAAAGATTTGTAAAGAAGATTTTTAAGCACCAATACCTTTTACATTTTTAATTTTTTTTTTTTTAAATCTGTCAAATGTTATTTTGTATATAGGAAGAGAAATTTGCATATTACATATGGCGATTAGTCTTAAAACTGTCACGCCAAACATGCGCAGTCCCATCCTACTGTATGCCTATACAGTTGCATACGTCTGCCATGGTCTATACTATTTTTTGCATACAGTTTTATTGATAACTGTAGTTAATACAGTTGAAGATGCAAGATCATGGTGTACACTGGCCAAAACGTATGGTTTATGTTCAACCATTAACGTCTAAGGGCATGTAAGCTTTAAATTAGGGGAATTTTCAAAAAAAAATTCTAGCCCTGGCACTAGCCCTATTGAAGGCTGCGTCTAACCTATGCACAATCACAGATGTCATTGAAATTTCCTTTAAATGTAGATCCTGTCCATCATGGCACAAGTTTTTGAGTTTGACATCCTATAAATTGTGTTCTGTTTATTAAAATAATAAATTATTTTTTACTTAAACAAAAATTATTTTTAATTGTTTGATCAGGAATGGAGTGTTAAAGAGGCTCTGTCACCACATTATAAGTGGCCTATATTGTACATGATGTGATCGGCGCTGTAACGTAGATCACAGCAGTGTTTTTTATTTAGAAAAACGATCATCTTTGACAGAGTTATGACCTATATTAGCTTTATGCTAATGAGTTTCGTAATAGACAACTGGGCGTGTTTTACTATATGGCCAAGTGGGCGTTGTACAACTCTCCATTCATTTACACAGCACATAGCGATATAGCTATATCTCTATGTGCAGCCACATAAACACACTATAACGTTACTGCAGTGTCCTGACAATGAATATATATTACCTCCAGCCAGAATCCTGACACTTCTGCAGCGTCTGTGTGATCTTTACAGCAAGGCAAGCGTAATCTCGTAAGATTACGATGTAACCGATCATTTAAAACGAGATTACGCTTGATGTGCTGTAAATATCACACAGATGCTACAGAAGTGTCAGGATTCTGAATAGACATCACGTCCTGGCTGGAGGTAACGTATATTCATTGTCAGGACACTTGAGTAACGTTAATGTGTGTGTATGTGGCTGCACATAGTGATCTAGTAAGATTACTATGTGCTGTGTAAATGAATGGGGAGAAGTGTATGACGCCGATTGGTCACTGATAGGTCAGCGTCATACACTTCTCTCCACAACGCCCACTTGGTCATAGAGTAAAACACGCCCAGTTGTCCATTAAGAAACTCATTAGCATAAAGCTAAAATAGGTCATAACTCCATCAAAAATGATCGTTTTTCTAAAGAAAAAAACACTGCTGTGATCTACATTACATCGCCGATCATATCATGTACAAGATAGGCCACTTATAATGTGGTGACAGAGCCTCTAAGTGACAAGTTCTTATATTACTCACTTTTTCTGACTTATTTAGAAGATCCAATCCCTCTTTCCTATCCATTTCCGCCCTTTCAAGTTTGTGTTTGAGATGCTTTAATTCTTCTTGCAATGATGTCATTCTCGCTGTATAAAAAGACAGTAAGTAATAAAAGATGTACAACTACTAAACAGCAGAACAGTATTTACAGCAAACCTACAAAGCTTTAATAGAGAGCTGAAATCACTGCAGAAACATACAAGGAAAATAGATCACCACCACGAAGAGGGAATCAGATTTCCTTGCTTTTTAAGAAATTAAAAGCAGCTTTAGACATTCCATAACGGTTTGTACACACTGGATAGCCTAGCAGCATACTCATCCAGAACATAAGGACCATCCGTAGAGAACAATGCTCCGTTTGATACCAGCACCACGAGCTACCCACCAGACTGAAATTAATAGCGCCCTTATCAAATTAAGCTTTTATTTAATGCCATACATTAGGCAAAGACATGCTGTTCTGTCTTCTTATCCATCTATGTCATATTTGTGAAATAAAAATATTACATTATGTCGGATATTATCATATGCAGTTCACCGCCTGGAAGAACGATTAAAAAGTAAGTTTATTGGTTAAATTCATAAAATTGTGGCTCTACTAGCCGTTGATGCCAGACCAGGCTAAAGCAAGAGATTGCGACACGATAGGTGGTGTGGAGTGATAAATGTCTCCTTCACCCCAAAGAAACCACCTATCTATTTATTGTATAATAACGCTATATCTTTGCCATTAATAATTGTCTATCTAAATCCTAAATCCAGGGATTTAGGATTTAGATAGACATTTATCACTCCACACCACCTATCGTGTCGCAATCTCTTGCTTTAGCCTGGTCTGGCATCAACGGCTAGTAGAGCCACAATTTTATGAATTTAACCAATAAACTTACTTTTTAATCGTTCTTCCAGGCGGTGAACTATATTGAATATTGAACGACATACACTATCTAATTTCAGTGAATCTATATATTATCATATGCAACCAATACAGATATATTCTTAAATTAACATTACAGTAGAATGAATTTAGTTTGTCCTCATAACTGTGCATTTGAAGACTGACCATCTAAAAGAAGTCTTCGGAATGCTATGTAAAGAAGGATTTCATTTTCGGCAAATAAATGTTATTCCTTGTGTAAGGAAGAAAGGGATACAATTTCCCGATATACCCTGTAAAATCATGAGGAATTAATAAAGATCTTAGCTTGCTGTGATTCAATAGGAACCTTCATTGTTTTTCAACCTGGGTGTCCATATCTCGCCCTCTCCAATTCACTGAAACTTTATTGGCAGGACCAAATACACATTCGCTTTGCCAAAGCAATTAAGAAGTAAGGGAAAGGTTTTGCACACCTTGTCTTTCAGTATCTCAATGGCTTGTTTAAAGCTTCCTGATTGGTTGATTTCTAGGCCCAGGTAGGTGTACCTGTCAGTCGCTGTAAGTGGTCCTTTATTTAGCGTGAAGGAAAGATGCCTGGGGGATTTGGAGTTTCTCCTCTGGAACACCATGGTGTTGGTTCTCTTTATATTGATGGGTAGTGCCCACGTGGAGATTAATTTTTCCAGGATTTGCAGGTTGTCTTGGGAGACCTTTCTCGGTTGGTGATAGCAGCAGAAGGTCATCTGCATACAACAGAAATTTCACCTGGGTGTCATGGAGGGCGAGACCTGGTGCTGAGGAGGATTCCAGAGCTGTGGCCGGCTCATTGATGTAGATGTTGAAGAGCGTTGGACTGAGGCTGCAGCCTTGTCGGACTCCTCGGCTCTGCTGGAAATCAGCCGTTCTTTTCCCTTTTACCTTCAACGCGGCATTTGTTCTCTGTGTAGGAGCTTCTGATGACGTCATCGGTTTTACCTCCTATTCCGCTCTCTAGCAGTTTCAGGAATAGGCCCGGGTGCCACACTGAGTCGAAGGCCTTTTCTTTCTTTTTTTTAACTCATATTATAGAGCAATAAGCACAATACAATTAGTGTATCAATAAATAAATGATGGCATCACATCAAGTGTACACATACTGAATAGAGCACAATTGAAAGATGAGACTGAGCGTCCGGTCACACCGGAGGGAACACTCATTCCCATATAATTGTAAAATACACAGCGTGGATCAGTATGTTACGAATGACATAAAACATAGGATATGGAAACAATTTCAATAAAACGTAACTGAACATAAACAGAACTTCTGCACACGCGAGTTGCGCACTCAATGTATCATCACATTTGCGACGTATAATTAGCGTCTGAGGCCATTTAAAGTCCACAAAACAGGCGTATATCTTGCCATGCTTTGTATTGTGGACGTGGCTCTTGAGGAGGCTGCGCAGGGTGTAGATGTGGTCAGTGGTTTGGCATGAACCCAGCTTGGCTTTGGTTGACGACATTGTGCTGGGTGAGGAAGCGGAGGATTCTCTTATTCAGGATGCTGTTGAACAGTTTCCCCAGGTTGCTGCTGACACATATCCCTCGGTAGTTGGCTGGGTCGTACCTGTCCCCACTCTTGTGGATTGGTGTTATAAGGCCGTGGTTCCAGATTTGAGGGAAGTAGCCGGCACTCAGCACTATATTGAATAGTTTTACTATTGCGGCCTGTATTTTTGGCGGGCTGTGTTTTATCATTTCTGGTGAGATTCTGTCTAGGCCGCTGAATTTTTTTACACCTTATGCCTGAGGTTCTCTCTATTACTTCATGCAGTGTTATTGGTGTATCCAGGGTTTTTTTTAAAATCTATCAGTGTTTCCTCCATTGCCTTCAATTTTGTTATGATTTGTTTTTCCATTGGGATATCTTTGTAGAGGTCCTTGAAATATAGGAGACAGATGTTGCTGTTTTGGATGTGAAGGTTGTTTTTCTTACAATTATTGCCCATGCGTTTCCATAATTCTCGGAACGAGTTGTCATGGAGGGCATCTTGAAGTCGGTGAAGAAGTTTAGTGGAGATGTAACTTTGATTTTTCTTTCGGAGGATGGTCTTGTATTGCCTCTGTATGTTGCTATCGGCCTCCTTCAGACTGGTGTTGTTTGGGTCTCCGTGCTTCTTATTTGAGGCAGTTCTTAGGGTCTTCCGTACTTCTTTGCACTCAGTCAATCAACCATTGGGATGTATTTCTCGTGGCCTCTTGTAGTCACATCTTTTCAAGTCAGAACCCACTGCTATGATATAAAATATATTATTTAGGTCTTTTACGGCTTGATTTACCCCTCCTGGGTCTGTCTCATACACCTTGTTGTAGAGGTTGTGAAGCATCTCCTGCACTTCTGGTCTGTTGAGTCTCTATATTTTATAGTCGACATCTTGGACCATTTAAAAGATGGGGAGAGGTTGTAAGGGCCAGTCTGATGCGGTTTTAGTGCAGATGGTTTGTTTGTGGATTTGATGTATATAAGTAAATGGTTGTGATCTGACAGGTGCGTTTGTGGAGTAACTGAGTGCACCAACATTTGCAGGGTCCATCTGTGATGGCATAGTCTACTACAGTACTGCCTACATGGGAGTTTAGTGTATATCTTCCTAAAGAGCCTCCCTTGGTGCGGTCATTCAGTATGTGGAGTCCTAAGCTACATAGATTCAATCCTTTTTCCCCACTTTTGTTGACTGTACTGTCATAGCGGTTTCTCTGTGTGTATGGAGCTATGACAGTCAGCCTCCAAATATGAAGAGGTTTCCATCATTGGTCAGGTAGTATTTTTCTCTCACTGTTCTTGCATTCAGGTCTCCATAAATGAGAACATTGCGCAGGGTCTGGAAATGGGCGGCTTCCCTTTGTAGAATATCAAAAGCTGTCTGGGTTGGAGTACGGGGACTCTGGCGGTGCGATGTACGTTGTGCAGAGGTACATGTCCGACTGAGAGGTGAGGATGGAGCTGCCTATTCTTATCCAGATGTGGCTGTCTCGTCGCGACACTGCTTTGATCTGCTCATGGAGCTCCTTTTTGTACCAGACTAATATTACTTCTGAACACCGGCCCTGTTTGAGGTTTTTATTTTTCAGGGCAGGGACAGAGATTTCCTTGTATCCCGTGGGCAGCAGGTATTCATTCTCTGTCCTGGCCCATGTTTCCAGGAGGATTTGTATATCGTTATTTTTCTGTCTTTGGTTGAAGTCTGGATCGTTAATTTTGCATCCAACGGCTGAGGCGTTGAATATTCCAGCTGTTGATTATAAAGGACGTCATTGTGTGTCCATATATATGTATTGTAGATATTCTTGTGTTGTACAGTCACATACGTTTTCTACAAAAAGTGCTGAGCAGGTTCTTTATCTCCTCCATGTCTCTGCTCTGCATGTCTCTGTGTGAGGCAGGTGTTTTCCTCCATGGCTTTTGCCTCTGTTGGTCTGACCTTGGGTAAAGCGGTTTTCCTCCTGGGTGTAGTGAGGTGTATGAAGTTTGAGGTCTTTTGATTGCTAGTGATGTCTCCATGTTTTGTCTTTGGCTGGTGTGGGACCCAGGTCTGGGGTGTCTGTTGAGCACAAAGTCTTTGTTCTTTGGACAGAAGGCTGACCCCTCGTTTGTTGAAGTGTTTGTCGTCATACAGGTGGTGATGCTCTATGGAGAAGTGTTGTGACAGGCTGACGTTTGACATTGAGCTGTCTATATCTCTATATATCAGAGCAGTTTCTTCTAACAAACCATGAACCTGTATGTCCATCACTTGACCAGGACAGAATTTTAACCTCTGGAAGTAAACAATAAAAGTTCCTATTGAATGACCGCAAGCAGATATCTTGAAAACCATAAGGAATTTATACAGAAAGTATATTTAAAGAGTTATATAACATTTCATTATACAAAGAATAGTCTTTATTTTCTCAAACTGGATCACTTTAAGGATATGCAATAATCACCTTGTAGATCTCCAATAAGTTCTGATCCTTGATTTCTGTCCCGCCTCTCCGAATCTAAGGCCGCTTGTAGTTGAAAAAAATCCTTTTCCACTTGTAATTTGGCACTTTCCAATAGTCGACACCTATCCTGAAATTCACGATGAAGTGCTTCCAATTGAGAAATAGTCTTGCCCATCTCATTCTGGCTTTTCTTCAGCCGTGCAGCTGTATCCGACTCTGTTCTTAAGGAATCATTGGCCTCTTCCAACTGGAAACAAAAACCGAACAGATTTTTCACCATTTCTATAAAAAATATTTGTATATTACTTACATTGTTTATATAGCACCAACATATTACGCAGTGCTGTACAGAAGCAGTCACTCACTGTCCTCAGTGGGGCACACAATTTAAAATTCCCTATTTGTATGTTTATGGAGTGTGAGAGGAAACTGGAACACCTGGCGTAAACCCACACAAATCCGGGACCACACAAACTCCATGCAGATGTTGTCCTTGGTCAGATTCGAAAATACAAGAGAGAATTATCACCCCAAAACAAAGATCTGGGGACAATGTTCACAAAAAGTCTCTGTCCTCTCTTTTATAATATAACATTTATTTTTTTTATTTTCGTTTTTAGCTTTGACAAGTTCATTACTAAAATAATGTAAACCGTGAATACACGGACCACTTACTTGCTTCTGTAACTGTGATATTTTTTCATTTGTCATCTGAGAATTCTGACTTATCTTTCGAAAATCTTCCAATTGGTCTTTTAACGTTGATACTGTACAAAGATTTGGGAAACCAGAATAGTCAAATATACATCCTATTTTTTACTTCTGTATCACTAGGAACCATTACGGACTGCTCTAAACAAATCAATAATATATTAAGATTTACACTGTACTCTTCCCCTAGAGCACTCATGGCCCATATACATGGCAGTACAATACAGTTGAATATCAAAACACATTTATTTTATCACATTAGAAAAAGGGAGAAGGGAGGTCGACAGAGATGCTGGTCAAATAAACGATTATCTGGCATACAATTAGGGCTGGCCAATGAAGAGAAAAAAATAACTAAACCGAACTTCAGCGCAATAAACCAACGACATCCTGGATATTTTTTTTTTTTTTTAAAAAACGCTCTTCCCTGTTTTAACTATCTGCGTCCTCAGGACGCAGCTACAGTTAAATCCAATGGTAGAGCAGGGAGCCGTAAGGTCCCTGCTCTACCATTCACTATGTATCACTGGACACTCACAGCTTGGCACAGACAGGAGCGAGGCAGTGATGTCATTGTGCCTGTCTGAGCCGAGGTTAGGTATATATTTGATTAGGCACTATTGGGGCTGTGTGGAGGCAGCTATGGGGGCGCAGCTATTGAGGTATTATACTGTTTGGAGCGCACCTGTAGGGGGCATTACAGGTGTGGAGGGCAGTTAAATGGGGCATTACACGGTGTGGAGGGCAGTTAAATGGGGCATTACACGGTGTGGAGGGCAGTTAAATGGGGCATTACACGGTGTGGAGGGCAGTTAAATGGGGCATTACACGGTGTGGAGGGCAGTTAAATGGGGCATTACACGGTGTGGAGGGCAGTTAAATGGGGCATTACACGGTGTGGAGGGCAGTTAAATGGGGCATTACACAGTGTGGAGGGCAGTTATGGGGGCATTACACGGTGTGGAGGGCAGTTATGGGGGCATTACACGGTGTGAAGGGCAGTTATGGGGGCATTACACGGTGTGGAGGGCAGTTAAGGGGGCATTACACGGTGTGGAGGGCAGTTATGGGGGCATTACACGGTGTGGAGGGCAGTTATGGGGGCATTACACGGTGTGGAGGGCAGTTATGGGGGCATTACACGGTGTGGAGGGCAGTTATGCGGGCATTACACGGTGTGGAGGGCAGTTATGCGGGCATTACACGGTGTGGAGGGCAGTTATGCGGGCATTACACGGTGTGGAGGGCAGTTATGCGGGCATTACACGGTGTGGAGGGCAGTTATGCGGGCATTACACGGTGTGGAGGGCAGTTATGCGGGCATTACACGGTGTGGAGGGCAGTTATGCGGGCATTACACGGTGTGGAGGGCAGTTATGCGGGCATTACACGGTGTGGAGGGCAGTTATGCGGGCATTACACAGTGTGGAGGGCAGTTATGGGGGCATTACACGGTGTGGAGGGCAGTTAAGGGGGCATTACACGGTGTGGAGGGCAGTTATGGGGGCATTACACGGTGTGGAGGGCAGTTATGGGGGCATTACACGGTGTGGAGGGCAGTTATGGGGGCATTACACGGTGTGGAGGGCAGTTATGCGGGCATTACACGGTGTGGAGGGCAGTTATGCGTGCATTACACGGTGTGGAGGGCAGTTATGCGGGCATTACACGGTGTGGAGGGCAGTTATGCGGGCATTACACGGTGTGGAGGGCAGTTATGCGGGCATTACACGGTGTGGAGGGCAGTTATGCGGGCATTACACGGTGTGGAGGGCAGTTATGCGGGCATTACACGGTGTGGAGGGCAGTTATGCGGGCATTACACGGTGTGGAGGGCAGTTATGCAGGCATTACACGGTGTGGAGGGCAGTTATGGGGCATTACACGGTGTGGAGGGCAGTTATAGTAGTATTATACTGTGTGGAGGGCAGTTATAGTGGTATTATACTGTTTGGAGGGCAGTTATAGTAGTATTATACTGTGTGGAAGGCAGCTATTGGGGCATTATATTGTATAGAGGCAGCTATGGGGGTATTATACTGTGTGGAGGGCCGTATAGGGGCATTATACTGTGTGGATGGTAGCTATGGAGGCAATGTACGGTGTAGGGGCAGCTATGCGGGCATTATACTGTGTGGGGACAGTGTCAGGAGGTATATTATATACAGTAGTATACAGCAGGCTCAGGGAAAAAATCGTAATACAATGGCACAGCATGCAAATAGGAGTTATGGCCTGCAAAAACAGGTGACGCCTAAAATATCGTTCATTAACCCCTTAACGCACCATGACATACCGGCACGTCATGGTGCAGGGGGAGAAATATGGAGCGCGCTCACAGGCTGAGGGCGCTCCATACGCTGCGGGTGTCGGCTGTGTTTTACAGCTGACACCTGGGACTAAATGCCAGGAACAGCGATCGCTGTTCCTGGCCGTTTAACCCCTCAAGTGCTGCGGTCAATCGTGACCCCAACATCTGAGGCGTTAGAAGAGGGGTGCCCATCCGACAGCTCATCAGCGGCCCCTAAGTGCGTTCGAGGGTCGCCTAATGAGGGCCTCCAGGACTGCCTACACTCTGCCTCTGTTAAAAAAAAAAAAACAACAACACCTTTTCCCATTTTTCCTCTAAAGTAATGTAAAAAATAAAGAAACAAAACTAAATTGGTATCGCTGCGTCCGTAAAAAGTCTGAACTACAACATAGCATTATTTAATTTGCAGGGTGAACGCCGTAAAAATAAAACACCAGTTGTTTTTTGGTCAACTTCGCAACAAAAAAAAATAAATAAAAAAAAATACTAAATTAATTATATATATATAGATCAAAAAGTCGTATGTACAAAAAAACGGTACCAATACAAACCACAGCTCGTGCCACAAAAAATAAGCCCTCAAACCGCCCAAAAAAAAAAAAAAAGTAGTGGCTTACAGAATGTGGTGACAATTTTTTTTTTTTCTAAGTTTTTTCTTTGTAAAAGGCGTGAAACATTAAGAAAACTATATAAATTTGCTATCACCGTTATTGTATCGACCAGCAGAATAAAGTTAAATTGTTGCTATTGATGCACGATGAACGACGTAAAAACTAAATCCAAAAGAAAACGGAGGAATCAGTTTTTTCCAATTACACCCCACAAAGAACTTTTTTTCCGTGTCCCAGTGCATTATAGGATACTTTAAATAGTACCAGTAGAAACTACATCTCCTCCCGCAAAGAAATAAGCCCTCACACCACTCCATTGACGGAAAAATCAAAACGTTATGACTCAGAAGGCGGGGAGTGTGAAAAACGAAAATAAAAAAAATGCCTTGGACTTTAAGGGGTTAATCGTAAACGAGGTTATATTTTCAAATCGTGATTTTGATTTCGGTCATAATCGCCCAGCCCTATGTACAATCTGTTTTCATTCACCTACCGTAGTTTAAAATGACTGAGCGAATTCACTTTAATTGGTAATCCAGTTCAAATGTGATAAATCGATCCTACTCAGTTAACTCCTGATGACCCAATTCAGAGCCCACATTGACCAGACTGACCATGTACCAAGCAATTAGCCTGAGTTACAACAAAAGGGTTAACTTGCCTTCATTTTCTACATTCCTCCGCTTTTCGCTCTCTTGCTCGGCCTTTCTTTGGTATTCATTCATTCGGTGCTGTAACATCATCTTTTCCTTCTCAATTTGAGACACAACCGATTCCAAGTTTTTTCTCTGATTGCCCTAAAATTATAAACCGTGAATGATTGTACCTTACATAATAATATATTTTAAGCTGGTATGAGCAGATTTCTATCCATCAATTGCATGACTGAATATGTGACGTTCAGCCAAGAGAACGATGAAATACATTAAAAGAACATAGTTGCGCACGCTAAGCTTCAAGAAAAGTCAAAAGAAAGCTTACTTCTTCATCCAGTTCTTTCATTATCTTGTCTAGTTTAATGTTAGACAACCTATATCATAGGAACAGAAAAATATGTATGTATTAAATCAAAACATGCTACACAAGATATTTAAAAAAAATACAAACAAACGAAAAAAAATGACCTCATTCAGACGGGCAAACTGCAACCGCATTATACAGTTCATATTCTGTTTTTCACACCTGGACCCCTTCACGGTTCTACTGAACCAAACTTACAGTATGAGTCCTCATGTACATGACTACATTGGTTTTGCGGTCTGCAATACCACAGGTTCGTTGCGGTCCGTCGGACCGAAAAAAACTTTGTTGCACACACAGGTGTCTCAGGATTCACAACAATTTCACCAGCGGTTTGAACCCGCACCGTAAATGGACATGTTATGAGTTCTTGCCATCCAGATTCGCAGCCCCAGCACGATCCATAGAAACCACGGTAGTGTTCATGTGGCACAATTTATCCGCAAAAATGTGGATAAATTGCAGTCGCAAAAGCACAGTCATGTCCATGAAACCTTATAGCTTGGTTCAGAAGGACCATGTTGGGTCTGGATACTACATCCAAAAAATAGACTATTAAAAAAGGGAGCAATGCGCGGCCTAAGATTGAATAGTGTACCACTGCAGAATACTAGTTCAGATTACAAACCCTTAATAAATTAACCCTAACCAATTACGTAATTCACCTAATCTTCTAGTAGAATCATTTCAGATTTTGATCAAGCCTACATCAAATTTACCTATGTAAAACATGAAGGGTAGTAAAAACCCAAACTATAATGGTTTTGTGCGGCAACACTAAAAAATTAGATGTCCTATAGAAAAACTCATCTTGTACACCCTAGTGATGACGTTTGATGGTACGGAGTAATGTTCACAACCATCTGAAGTGAGCATAGTTTTTGTACAAGGCATTGTATATGATATACACAGTCGAGTCACATTATTATACTTTGGGCGTCGGCAGCACGCAGGCCATGAAGGAAGTGATGTGTCGTGGGCTGGCTTGGTGGGTATATAAGGTGTGCGATAGGCTGTCTCAACACATCATTCGTTGTTGCAATAGGTAAAATGGGCAATTTATCTGAGTTGCAAAAAGGGATGATTATTGGCTTTCGGGCCAAGGGTGGCAGTATTTCTCAAATAGCGCAGTGCATCGTGAGTGGACAAAATGGCACCATTGGGAATAACTGATGTGGAAACTGGAGCACCACGTGCCACTGATGTGAGAGGTGAATGTCGGCTACAAAGGTGCGCGAGGGCCGAACGACACGCTACAGAGGAGCAGCTCCCCGTAAAAATCAACCAGGGGGCTACAGACATGTGTCTAACTCACCAGTTCAGCTAGCCCTACTGCGTATGGGGCTCCGAAGCAGATGGATGATCACTGCTCCTATGCTAAAGGTGCATCGGAAAAAAAGGTTTCAATTAGCACGGTAGTATCGGAATTGGACCACCGATGACTGGCAAAGGATTGCCTTCTCCGATGAGTCACGTTTTCTGCTTCGTCGAATGGATGGACGTTGGCGGGTCAAGCGAAAAACATCAGGGAACAAACACCCTGCAACCATTGCTGGAAGAACACAAGCTGGTGGCGGCAACGTTATGGTCTGGGGAATTATTTCATGGCATTCTCTGGGCCCACTCATCCATGTGGAAGGCACTCTGAACCGATTTGGGTATGAATCCAACGTTGCAGATCATGTCCACCAATACATGTGGTTTGTCTTCCCTGGGGCAGATGGACTCTTGCAGCAAGACAATGCGACAAGTCACACGGCTAGAAATGTCCAATAGTGGCTGGAAGAGCACGACCAGGACTGCCAAGTACGTCCCTGGCCCCCTAATTCGCCAGACTTGAACCCAATTGAGCATCTGTAGGACCACCTCGATAGTCTTGTTCGCTCTATGGATTCTCCCCCACACATCCTCCAGCAAATGTGAGATGCACTGCAGTCAGCATGACGCCAGATACCGGAGACAACCTACCAGCACCTTATTGAGTCACTCCTAGCCCGTCTAGCTGCTGTCTGTGCTGCACATGGCGGTTACTCTGGATACCAGCTAGTGTTCATAATAATGTGACACGACTGTGTATGTACCCAGACAGTATGCATAATTGAAATACTTTTCATTTCCATTTTACAAAACTGAAAGTTATGTGTTAAAAGTATCGAAATGTGACAAGAATAGTTTACCTGCACTTTTGTTCCATCTCATCTTTTAATTGCATCTCATTATGTAACTGCTCTTCAAGTTGATATATGCTCTTCTGCAAATTCTCCACCTGAACATAAACATACGTTTATCAGTAACCATATATTTAAAGACTACGTACACCTTTGGAAGGAGTTTTTTTAATTTTTAAAATCAATGAATTGTGTGTTTATAAGCAACTTTCAAATTGACTTAATTTTTAAAAAAAAGTTTACTTTTTACAACATAGCTTCTATGTATCCTGTATACATAGAATCTCTATCGTTCTCTCTCAGACGAACTCGTTACTTCAGCTGAATGGACAGCGGGTCCTGTGCATCTCTGACACACAGGATCCAGCTAAGTTATGAACGTAGATGTGATCGTTATTAAATGGATCCTGTGTGTCACTGAGAAGTCAGTTTAGCTGAACTGACGAAATCTGAAGTGACAAAATAATACAGCTTCTATGTAATATAGGACACATAAAAACGATCTAAAAAAAAAACAACTTATCTACCGTAAGTAAAAAAGAAAAAGTAAAAAAATTAATAGAAGCAATTTTGAAAGCTGCTTAAACACAATATATACATTCATTTAAAGTGTTCCTATACTTTAACTTTTGATACGTCAGAAGTTTTGATAGGTGGTGGTCCGAGCACTGAGACACCCACCGATCACTAAAAAGAAGCGGCAGAAGCGATCAGGTGAGCGATGTGCCGCTTCGTTTCTGCTCGGCTTTCATCGGAAAGCTGAGAAAGCAGTATACAGACTAAGGCCTCATGCACACGACCGTATTTTTTCCCACCCGTAAATACGGGTCCGGTGCCACACGCATTCAACCCGTTTTGCACCAGTATTTACGGACCCGTGCCCGTAAATATGGGTCCGGTGTTACCAGTATTTCACCCGTATTTACGGGCACGTTTTTGGCTGCAAAATAGCACTGCACTAATCGGCAGCCCTTCTCTCTATCAGTGCAGGATAGAGAGAAGGGACAGCCCTTTCTGTAATAAAAGTTAAAGAAATTCATACTTACCGGCCGTTGTCTTGGTGACGCGTCCCTCTCTTCACATCCAGCCCGACATCCCTGGATGACGCGGCAGTCCATGTGACCGCTCCAGCATGTGATTGGCCTGTGATTGGCTGCAGCGGTCACATGGGCTGAAACGTCATCCAGGAATGTCGGGCCGGATGTCGAGAGGGACGCGTCACCAAGGCAACGGGCGGGAGACCGGACTGGAGGAAGCAGGAAGTTCTCGGTAAGTATGAACGTCTTTTGTTTTTATTTTTTTACAGGTTGATGTATATTGTGATCGGAAGTCACTGTCCAGGGTGCTGAAAGAGTTACTGCCGATCAGTTAACTCTTTCAGCACCCTGGACAGTGACTATTTACTGACGTCGCCTAGCAACGCTCCTGTAATGACGGGTGCACACATGTAGCCACCCGTCATTACGGGAGCTCCATAGACTTCTATGGGCTGTCCGTGCCGTTATTACGGCCTGAAATAGGACATGTTCTATCTTTTTCAACGGCACGGGCACCTTCCCGTAAGAAAACGGGAAGGTACCCGTGGCCAATAGAAGTCTATGAGCCTGTTATTACGACCCGTGATTACGACCCGTAATAACGGGAGTTTTTACAGTCGTGTGCATGAGGCCTTAGACTTTCTAGCGAGCAAGTACACAGCTCGCTTGGCTTTCTGAGGAAAGCAGAGCAGAAACTAAGCGGAACAGGGCTCACCTGCGGCTTTGTTTTTTAGATCAATTTCAAATCAAACTTTTTTTGAAAGTAAAGATACACTTTAATAATAAAAAAAAATGCTTACAATAAGGTGTACACTCCTTTAAACTACCCAGCAGTTCGGCATAGTACTTAGGTGTGAAATCATTCAGGAAGTTACTGCACGCATGATTTAAGAAAAGGTAAAACAATGAGAAAATAAAAACTACTATGGGAATTTTATTGTAGATTTTGTTACAAATACCCAGAAGATTTTCTATTCAGAACACTAGAAACGCACTTTGACTGTATCACTTAAATTTTGTATGTAAAGAAGTGTATTACATACACATTTGTATTCTATTTTATGTATATTCTATCTATAGAAGACAATGCAGAAAACAAGTAAGAAGCCAAACTACTCAAACATACCAGGTTTTTATCTACTTTGGAATTGGATCTATTGTCATCAGCACTTGAAGCAGGGTCAGATAAATACCTGAAAAACAATAAGAAGCAAAGATGCATTGTAAAGAAAGGTTGGAAACTTCACATAATGTGTCTCTAGAACAATACTATTTTACATACACATTTTTTGAGAGGTTATATTTTTGCCATTTTTCCAAAAAAAGGAGAAACACACTTAAAGAGGCTCTGTCACCACATTATAAGTGGCCTATCTCCTACATAATCTGATCGGCGCTGTAATGTAGGTGACAGCAGTGTTATGACCTATTTTCGCTTTATGCTAATGATTTTCTCAATGGACAACTGGGCGTGTTTTACAATTGACCGAGTGGGCGTTGTACAGAGTGTATGACGCTGACCAGTCAGTGACCAATCAGCGTCATGCACTTCTCTCCATTCATTTAGTCAGCACATAGGGATCCTTTTAGATCGCTATGTGCTGTCTTATACTAACACATTAACGATACTGAAGTGTTTAGACAGTGAATAGACATTCCACGGGATGTCTATTCACAATCCCGGCACTTCGTTAATGTTTCTGTGGTAGTTACAGCAGAGCAAGCGTAATCTCATTGTAACCTGTCATTTACAGCGTGATCTCGCGAGATCACGCTTGCTCTGCTGTAACTACCACAGAAAAATTAACGAAGTGCCGGGATTGTGAATAGACATCCCGGGGAATGTCTATTCACGGTCTAAACACTTCAGTATCGTTAATGTGTTAGTATAAGACAGAACACAGCGATCTAAAAGGATCCATATGCGCTGAGTAAATGAATGGAGAGAAGTGCATGATGCTGATTGGTCACTGTCATACACTCCTCTGTACAACGCCCACTTGGTCAATAGTAAAACACGCCCAGTTGTCCATTGAGAAACTCATTAGCATATAGCTAAAATCGCTAATAACATGGTGAAATAGATCTTTTTTTAAATAAAAAGCACTGCTGTCACCTACATTATAGCGCCCATCTCCTTATGTAGGAGATACGGCACTTATAATGTGGTGACAGAGCCTCTTTAAACAAATCCAAGTCATAAGCAGGTTGAATACATACATACATACATACATAGGTCAATCAGTTGATCGAGCAAAAAAAAGGAAAACAGGTACATTTCTAATTCACATAAGTCAAATTGGACAAAATAGGTGAACGTTTAATAAAAAAAAAAATTAAAAAAAATAAAGAGCCTGTTCTGAATATCAACCCTTGTACACAGCCACCAGTACACAAACCGTTCTCCCTAGTCAGACCAAAAAAAACATTAACATCAGTAGGAGAGCCCCTAAAAAGTCAAAAAGGCATGTTTCCAAATCTTTACACTGGATCTACAGGTGTGGCGGCCAGAGTACCTTGTAATACGAAACGTAGGATTTAAAAGGGAACTTG